>NC_133345.1:282500-307500 GCF_030506205.2 Paramisgurnus dabryanus
ATAATTAATTAATTAAATGCTTACAGCACCTGGTATTCCCAGGCGGTCTCCCATCCAAGTACTAACCAGAACCGACCCTGCTTGGCTTCCGAGATCAGACGAGAGCGGGCGTGCTCAGGGTGGTGTGGCCGTAAGCGAGTGCTGACTCGATTCGAGAGACACTTCAAGGCTAATGTGGCAACGCAATGACATCGGTAAATGGTTACAGAAAGGACGCATTCATGGGAAAAAATGACATAAAAAAATTATTAATTAATTAAATGCTTACAACACCTGGTATTCCCAGGCGGTCTCCCATCCAAGTACTAACCAGGCCCGACCCTGCTTGGCTTCCGAGATCAGACGAGAGCGGGCGTGCTCAGGGTGGTGTGGCCGTAAGCGAGTGCAGACTCGATTCGAGAGACACTTCAAAACTAATGTGGCAACGCCATGCCATGGGAGAACACTTACAGAAAGGACGCATTCATGGGAAAATATGACATAAATAAATATTTAATTAATTAAATGCTTACAGCACCTGGTATTCCCAGGCGGTCTCCCATCCAAGTACTAACCAGGCCCGACCCTGCTTGGCTTCCGAGATCAGACGAGAGCGGGCGTGCTCAGGGTGGTGTGGCCGTAAGCGAGTGCGGACTTGATTCGAGAGACACTTCAAAACTAATGTGGCAACGCCATGCCATGGGAGAACGCTTACAGAAAGGACGCATTCATGGGAAAAAATGACATAAAAAAATTATTAATTAATTAAATGCTTACAGCACCTGGTATTCCCAGGCGGTCTCCCATCCAAGTACTAACCAGGCCCGACCCTGCTTGGCTTCCGAGATCAGACGAGAGCGGGCGTGCTCAGGGTGGTGTGGCCGTAAGCGAGTGCTGACTCGCTTCGATAGACACTTCAAGACTTAAGTGGCAACGCCATGACATCAGTGAACGCTTACAGAAAGATCGCATTCATGGGAAAAAATGACATAAATAATTAATTAATTAAATGCTTACAGCACCTGGTATTCCCAGGCGGTCTCCCATCCAAGTACTAACCAGGCCCCACCCTGCTTGGCTTCCGAGATCAGACGAGAGCGGGCGTGCTCAGGGTGGTGTGGCCGTAAGCGAGTGCTGACTCGATTCGAGAGACACTTCAAGGCTAATGTGGCAACGCAATGACATCGGTAAATGGTTACAGAAAGGACGCATTCATGGGAAAAAATGACATAAAAAAAATTATTAATTAATTAAATGCTTACAGCACCTGGTATTTCCAGGCGGTCTCCCATCCAAGTACTAACCAGGCCCGACCCTGCTTGGCTTCCGAGATCAGACGAGAGCGGGCGTGCTCAGGGTGGTGTGGCCGTAAGCGAGTGCAGACTCGATTCGAGAGACACTTCAAAACTAATGTGGCAACGCCATGCCATGGGAGAACGCTTACAGAAAGGACGCATTCATGGGAAAATATGACATAAATAAATATTTAATTAATTAAATGCTTACAGCACCTGGTATTCCCAGGCGGTCTCCCATCCAAGTACTAACCAGGCCCGACCCTGCTTGGCTTCCGAGATCAGACGAGAGCGGGCGTGCTCAGGGTGGTGTGCCCGTAAGCGAGTGCGGACTTGATTCGAGAGACACTTCAAAACTAATGTGGCAACGCCATGCCATGGGAGAACGCTTACAGAAAGGACGCATTCATGGGAAAAAATGACATAAAAAAATTATTAATTAATTAAATGCTTACAGCACCTGGTATTCCCAGGCGGTCTCCCATCCAAGTACTAACCAGGCCCGACCCTGCTTGGCTTCCGAGATCAGACGAGAGCGGGCGTGCTCAGGGTGGTGTGGCCGTAAGCGAGTGCTGACTCGCTTCGATAGACACTTCAAGACTTATGTGGCAACGCCATGACATCAGTGAACGCTTACAGAAAGATCGCATTCATGGGAAAAAATGACATAAATAATTAATTAATTAAATGCTTACAGAACCTGGTATTCCCAGGCGGTCTCCCATCCAAGTACTAACCAGGCCCGACCCTGCTTGGCTTCCGAGATCAGACGAGAGCGGGCTTGCTCAGGGTGGTGTGGCCGCAAGCGAGTGCTGACTCGATTCGAGAGACACTTCAAAACTAATGTGGCAACGCCATGCCATGGGAGAACGCTTACAGAAAGGACGCATTCATGGGAAAAATGACATAAATAATTAATTAATTAAATGCTTACAGCACCAGGTATTCCCAGGCGGTCTCCCATCCAAGTACTAACCAGGCCCGACCCTGCTTGGCTTCCGAGATCAGACGAGAGCGGGCGTGCTCAGGGTGGTGTGGCCGTAAGCGAGCGCGGACTTGATTCGAGAGACACTTCAAAACTAATGTGGCAACGCCATGCCATGGGAGAATGCTTACAGAAAGGACGCATTCATGGGAAAAATGACATAAATAATTAATTAATTAAATTCTTACAGAACCAGGTATTCCCAGGCGGTCTCCCATCCAAGTACTAACCAGGCCCGACCCTGCTTGGCTTCCGAGATCAGACGAGAGCGGGCGTGCTCAGGGTGGTGTGGCCGTAAACGAGTGCTGACTCGATTCGAGAGACACTTCAAGGCTAATGTGGCAACGCAATGACATCGGTAAATGGTTACAGAAAGGACGCATTCATGGGAAAAAATGACATAGAAAAAATAATTAATTAATTAAATGCTTACAGCACCTGGTATTCCCAGGCGGTCTCCCATCCAAGTACTAACAAGGCCCGACCCTGCTTGGCTTCCGAGATCAGACGAGAGCGGGCGTGCTCAGGGTGGTGTGGCCGTAAGCGAGTGCTGACTCGCTTCGATAGACACTTCAAGACTTATGTGGCAACGCCATGACATCAGTGAACGCTTACAGAAAGATCGCATTCATGGGAAAAAATGACATAAAAAAATAATTAATTAATTAAATGCTTACAGCACCTGGTATTCCCAGGCGGTCTCCCATCCAAGTACTAACCAGGCCCGACCCTGCTTGGCTTCCGAGATCAGACGAGAGCGGGCGTGCTCAGGGTGGTGTGGCCGTAAGCGAGTGCTGACTCGATTCGAGAGACACTTCAAGGCTAATGTGGCAACGCAATGACATCGGTAAATGGTTACAGAAAGGACGCATTCATGGGAAAAAATGACATAAAAAAAATTATTAATTAATTAAATGCTTACAGCACCTGGTATTTCCAGGCGGTCTCCCATCCAAGTACTAACCAGGCCCGACCCTGCTTGGCTTCCGAGATCAGACGAGAGCGGGCGTGCTCAGGGTGGTGTGGCCGTAAGCGAGTGCAGACTCGATTCGAGAGACACTTCAAAACTAATGTGGCAACGCCATGCCATGGGAGAACGCTTACAGAAAGGACGCATTCATGGGAAAATATGACATAAATAAATATTTAATTAATTAAATGCTTACAGCACCTGGTATTCCCAGGCGGTCTCCCATCCAAGTACTAACCAGGCCCGACCCTGCTTGGCTTCCGAGATCAGACGAGAGCGGGCGTGCTCAGGGTGGTGTGGCCGTAAGCGAGTGCGGACTTGATTCGAGAGACACTTCAAAACTAATGTGGCAACGCCATGCCATGGGAGAACGCTTACAGAAAGGACGCATTCATGGGAAAATATGACATAAATAAATATTTAATTAATTAAATGCTTACAGCACCTGGTATTCCCAGGCGGTCTCCCATCCAAGTACTAACCAGGCCCGACCCTGCTTGGCTTCCGAGATCAGACGAGAGCGGGCGTGCTCAGGGTGGTGTGGCCGTAAGCGAGTGCGGACTTGATTCGAGAGACACTTCAAAACTAATGTGGCAACGCCATGCCATGGGAGAACGCTTACAGAAAGGACGCATTCATGGGAAAAAATGACATAAAAAAATTATTAATTAATTAAATGCTTACAGCACCTGGTATTCCCAGGCGGTCTCCCATCCAAGTACTAACCAGGCCCGACCCTGCTTGGCTTCCGAGATCAGACGAGAGCGGGCGTGCTCAGGGTGGTGTGGCCGTAAGCTAGTGCTGACTCGCTTCGATAGACACTTCAAGACTTAAGTGGCAACGCCATGACATCAGTGAACGCTTACAGAAAGATCGCATTCATGGGAAAAAATGACATAAATAATTAAATGCTTACAGCACCTGGTATTCCCAGGCGGTCTCCCATCCAAGTACTAACCAGGCCCCACCCTGCTTGGCTTCCGAGATCAGACGAGAGCGGGCGTGCTCAGGGTGGTGTGGCCGTAAGCGAGTGCTGACTCGATTCGAGAGACACTTCAAGGCTAATGTGGCAACGCAATGACATCGGTAAATGGTTACAGAAAGGACGCATTCATGGGAAAAAATGACATAAAAAAAATTATTAATTAATTAAATGCTTACAGCACCTGGTATTTCCAGGCGGTCTCCCATCCAAGTACTAACCAGGCCCGACCCTGCTTGGCTTCCGAGATCAGACGAGAGCGGGCGTGCTCAGGGTGGTGTGGCCGTAAGCGAGTGCAGACTCGATTCGAGAGACACTTCAAAACTAATGTGGCAACGCCATGCCATGGGAGAACGCTTACAGAAAGGACGCATTCATGGGAAAATATGACATAAATAAATATTTAATTAATTAAATGCTTACAGCACCTGGTATTCCCAGGCGGTCTCCCATCCAAGTACTAACCAGGCCCGACCCTGCTTGGCTTCCGAGATCAGACGAGAGCGGGCGTGCTCAGGGTGGTGTGCCCGTAAGCGAGTGCGGACTTGATTCGAGAGACACTTCAAAACTAATGTGGCAACGCCATGCCATGGGAGAACGCTTACAGAAAGGACGCATTCATGGGAAAAAATGACATAAAAAAATTATTAATTAATTAAATGCTTACAGCACCTGGTATTCCCAGGCGGTCTCCCATCCAAGTACTAACCAGGCCCGACCCTGCTTGGCTTCCGAGATCAGACGAGAGCGGGCGTGCTCAGGGTGGTGTGGCCGTAAGCGAGTGCTGACTCGCTTCGATAGACACTTCAAGACTTATGTGGCAACGCCATGACATCAGTGAACGCTTACAGAAAGATCGCATTCATGGGAAAAAATGACATAAATAATTAATTAATTAAATGCTTACAGAACCTGGTATTCCCAGGCGGTCTCCCATCCAAGTACTAACCAGGCCCGACCCTGCTTGGCTTCCGAGATCAGACGAGAGCGGGCTTGCTCAGGGTGGTGTGGCCGCAAGCGAGTGCTGACTCGATTCGAGAGACACTTCAAAACTAATGTGGCAACGCCATGCCATGGGAGAACGCTTACAGAAAGGACGCATTCATGGGAAAAATGACATAAATAATTAATTAATTAAATGCTTACAGCACCAGGTATTCCCAGGCGGTCTCCCATCCAAGTACTAACCAGGCCCGACCCTGCTTGGCTTCCGAGATCAGACGAGAGCGGGCGTGCTCAGGGTGGTGTGGCCGTAAGCGAGCGCGGACTTGATTCGAGAGACACTTCAAAACTAATGTGGCAACGCCATGCCATGGGAGAATGCTTACAGAAAGGACGCATTCATGGGAAAAATGACATAAATAATTAATTAATTAAATTCTTACAGAACCAGGTATTCCCAGGCGGTCTCCCATCCAAGTACTAACCAGGCCCGACCCTGCTTGGCTTCCGAGATCAGACGAGAGCGGGCGTGCTCAGGGTGGTGTGGCCGTAAACGAGTGCTGACTCGATTCGAGAGACACTTCAAGGCTAATGTGGCAACGCAATGACATCGGTAAATGGTTACAGAAAGGACGCATTCATGGGAAAAAATGACATAGAAAAAATAATTAATTAATTAAATGCTTACAGCACCTGGTATTCCCAGGCGGTCTCCCATCCAAGTACTAACAAGGCCCGACCCTGCTTGGCTTCCGAGATCAGACGAGAGCGGGCGTGCTCAGGGTGGTGTGGCCGTAAGCGAGTGCTGACTCGCTTCGATAGACACTTCAAGACTTATGTGGCAACGCCATGACATCAGTGAACGCTTACAGAAAGATCGCATTCATGGGAAAAAATGACATAAAAAAATAATTAATTAATTAAATGCTTACAGCACCTGGTATTCCCAGGCGGTCTCCCATCCAAGTACTAACCAGGCCCGACCCTGCTTGGCTTCCGAGATCAGACGAGAGCGGGCGTGCTCAGGGTGGTGTGGCCGTAAGCGAGTGCTGACTCGATTCGAGAGACACTTCAAGGCTAATGTGGCAACGCAATGACATCGGTAAATGGTTACAGAAAGGACGCATTCATGGGAAAAAATGACATAAAAAAAATTATTAATTAATTAAATGCTTACAGCACCTGGTATTTCCAGGCGGTCTCCCATCCAAGTACTAACCAGGCCCGACCCTGCTTGGCTTCCGAGATCAGACGAGAGCGGGCGTGCTCAGGGTGGTGTGGCCGTAAGCGAGTGCAGACTCGATTCGAGAGACACTTCAAAACTAATGTGGCAACGCCATGCCATGGGAGAACGCTTACAGAAAGGACGCATTCATGGGAAAATATGACATAAATAAATATTTAATTAATTAAATGCTTACAGCACCTGGTATTCCCAGGCGGTCTCCCATCCAAGTACTAACCAGGCCCGACCCTGCTTGGCTTCCGAGATCAGACGAGAGCGGGCGTGCTCAGGGTGGTGTGGCCGTAAGCGAGTGCGGACTTGATTCGAGAGACACTTCAAAACTAATGTGGCAACGCCATGCCATGGGAGAACGCTTACAGAAAGGACGCATTCATGGGAAAAAATGACATAAAAAAATTATTAATTAATTAAATGCTTACAGCACCTGGTATTCCCAGGCGGTCTCCCATCCAAGTACTAATCAGGCCCGACCCTGCTTGGCTTCCGAGATCAGACGAGAGCGGGCGTGCTTTTTTTTTTTTTTTTTTTTTTTTTTTATTGAATAATTTTTCTAACAATTACAAAGCATTTCATACAAAACCATTTGTTTTACACAAAAAAACATCAAATATACACTACCATGAAGTTAAATAGTTACATAAAAGAACAATGAGGAAAAAAACCTTTAAAATTATGTAAAAATGTGTCCCGTAACATCTGGCAATCTCCACTTTAAACCCTCTAAAATACTGCAAACCTTGGGCGTAAAAACATTGTAAAAAGCTTCTAACATATTCTCATGTTTAAAATAGGCATACAATCTTTCCATGTACATTTCAGTTTTTCTTTTAAAAACAGTCCATACATCAATTACAATTTTTTCTTTTTTTGCTGCAGTTCGTCGTTCCCATATTGCACTTTTCATTAACATTACACATAAATTAATAAATTTCATGTTTTGACTTTTCCTTTTCCAACCAAACATCACCAATCTATTCCATTCCATTTCATTCTCATTCCATTGTTCGTCCAATTCTTTGATTATGTCCTTACATTTGTTTAAAAAAGAGTCCAATTCTTTGCAGTTCAAAAACAAATGTACAATTCCTTCTTCTCTTTCGTGACATACTTTACACATCGCACTTTGTTCCATTCCTATTTTGTTTAAAATCACATCAGTAAATACCACTTTATGTCTTATTGTGTACTCCAAGGACTCCAGTCTTGTTTCTACACATCTTCCCCTCATGTTTCTCCATATATCTTCCTGTTTTAAATTCACAAATTTATGTAGCCAGAAGCGATTAACAATAGGTTCTTTAAAAACACTGTCTCTGAAAAAGCAATAAAACATCTTAATACTGCATTCTTTGAGAGTGTATACTTTTTCATCCAAAATCACTTGAATGTCTTTCTGTTCTTTTTCCTTTTCCATATTTTCTATTCTTTTAATCCACTCTTTGGGTATAGCTTGTTTAATTACTTCATACTTGTTTATAATTTCTTGTTTGCTGTATTCCTCTTTTGCCTCATCCATTGCATCATACACACATTGTACAGGTAAGAAACCTTCTTTCACTTCATACATTACATCTTTTACTTTAGTTATTCCCACTTCCATCCATTTCTTAAAATAAATGACTTTGTCTTGTTTTAAAACCTTGTTGTTCAAGAACAGAGGTTGATTTAAAATGTTTTCTCTTCCTCGTGGGTCATATTCAATATTTGTTAAAAACTTCCCCCAAGCACTAAGCAATTCTCTATAAAATCCAGGTATTCTCTCTGTCATCCAATTTTTCGTTTTCATCCATAAAATTCCATCCTCCATGTTAAAATTTTCACATCTGTTTAAAAAATATTTCATTGTTTTCTTCCATTCTGCCTTGTTTTCTTCTTGTAAATACTTTTTAACTGCTTTTACTCTTAGACTGTTTTTCCTTTGTTCTACATCCATTAATCCTAGACCGCCTTTTTCTATATCCCCTAAAATCGTGTTGTAAGCTATTCTTGGCGGTTTGCCGTTCCAAATAAAATCAAGAAAACATTTCTTCAACCTCTTTTCTATCCATATTGGCATTTCAGATAAGTATAAAACATACCACAATTTAGAAACCATTAAAACATTCAAAGTTAAAACCTTCCCCTTCAAGCTTAAAGTTCTTAATTTCCAAAAGTTTATTTTTCTTTCTATTCCTGATATCAGTTGTTCCCACATTTCATCTCTTGTTTTTTTCTCATTTTTCCCCAATAAAAGTCCTAAAATTTTCATTTCTTCTACCTCTTTAAAATTAAAATAATCATTTAAAGGCACAGCTTTGCCAAACCTCATGTACACTGTTTTATCCTCATTAACTTTACCTCCTGATGCTTTACAAAATTTCTTGACAACATTCATGGCCTCTTGTACACTTTCTTTCCTATTTACAATTATTGTTGTGTCATCTGCATACTGAAAAACTTTCCCTTCAGACATAATTCCCTCAATCTCAATTCCTGTTATTTTTGTATTTTCCTTTATAGCTAATCCCAGTGGTTCTGATACAAGTGAATATAACAGTGCCGAGAGTGGACAACCTTGCCGTATTGATCTCGTAATTTTAAAACATTCAGTTAAAAACCCATTGCATTTAATTTTTGTCAAAGCCCCCTTGTATAGGATTTTAATCCATTTGATAAAATTCTTCCCAAAACCAAAACTCTTTAAAACATCAAATAAAAAACCATGTTCCACCCTATCAAAAGCTTTTTCAAAATCTAAACTGATTATGTACCCATCCTTATTTTCTTGTTTTATGTACCATATCATGTCCCTTATACTCATTGTTATGTCAGCTATGTCTCTTCCTTTGACTGCATATGCTTGATTTGTTTTTATTATAGTTGGCATCACTTCCTTCAGTCTATTTGCTAAAACCTTTGCTATAATTTTAAAATCTGTGTTCAACATTGAAATTGGTCTATAGTTCTTTAAGTCTACCCTCTCCCCTTTCCTTTTATATATAATTTTCATCAAACCTATTCTCATCCTTTCATTTACTTCCTCTTTTTCAAAAATTTCCTTAAAAACCTCCTTTAAAATCTTTGTTAAAACCCCTTTAAAACATTTGTAAAATTCACTCCCCAAACCATCTATTCCCGGACTCTTCTTTCTGTTTAGTTGATCTATTGCTTGTTCAATCTCTTCTTCTCTGAAATCATGGTCACATACATCTTTATCTTCTTTACTTAATTTTGCTTTTATTAGATTTAATAATTGTTTTTTTTCTTTCTCCTCTTCACCTTGAGTACTGAAAAGGTCCTCATAAAAGGCCTTAATTTCTTTTAGAATAATTTCATTTCCTTGTACGATTTCCCCATTTTTCCCTCTTATCTCCTTTACAATCTCTGCTTTTCCTTTCTTTTTCTCTAGGTCAAAATAAAACTTTGTACATTTCTCACCCTCCACCATATATTTTGCTTTACTTCTTAATCTTGCTCCTTCATATTCTTTTTCCTCTATTTCCTTTAATCTTTCCTCAATTTCTCTTATCTTTTGTATGTCTTTGTTTTCTTTAGCTAGTTCTTTTTCTAAGTCTGTTTTCATTTCTTTTTTCTTATAACTCTTACATTTTTGTATTAGGCTACAGTATTTAATTGAGAATTTTTTTATTAAAAACTTTACGTTTTCCCACCATATTGTCTTACTCTCTTCATACATTTTACTTTCCTTTTCTCTTTCTATAATTTGTTTGATTTCTGAAACATAATCTTTATTTTTAAGAATCTCTGTATTTAAAACCCATACCCCTGGCCCTCTTTGTATTTTGTCCCAATTAATTTTAAAAAATAAGAACTTATGATCACTTAAACTTGTTTCTTCATACTTAATCTTTTCAATAAAATTTTCCACTTCCTATTACATAAAATAAAATCAATTCTTGTTTTGCACACAAACTGTCCCACTATTTGTCGTCTTGAAAACTCTTTTTTTGTTTCGTTCCTTTCTCTCCATACATCAATCATTTTATTTTCTTCCATTAAAAACTTTAATTCTTTTCTCCCCGCATCACTTTTAAAAACCATTCCCTCTGCCATATCTTGTTTACTAAAAACTGTATTAAAATCCCCCATCATTACAATTTCTTTATATTTCTTTAAAAAACCTCTTAAGACATAAAAAAAATCTTTTTTTTCCTTCTCTTCTGTTGGTGCATGTACATTTACTATAACCATTTCCTTTTCGTCATATTTTGTCTCTACAATCATACATTTTCCTATATTGTCTTTATATACAATTTTGCTTCTTTTAAAAACCTCCTCTTTCATTAAAAAAGCAACTCCTCTTCCAAATCTTCCATTACCATTGTTATATAAAATTCCTCCAGCCCATCTCCTTTGAAAATCCTTCATCACATTCTCTTTCCAGTTCGTTTCTTGTAGTGCAATGATATCTTCATGTTTACATCTTTCAATTACTTTTTCAAATTTTCTCACGTCCAGCAGTCCTCTTGCATTAAAAGTCAAACAACTTAAAACCATTAAAAGAAAAATTAAATACCTAAAAACCATTGTCTCACTTCATCTCCTCCAGGCCCTTTAAAACTTCATACCTATTTACACATTTCTTTTGTCCTTTTTTCATCACTTTTTTCCTAGCAAACTGTACATTTGGTGTTACCTTTAATGCTCTTCTTCTTGTTTGTGCTCTTCCGTCTCTGCTTTTCTCCAATACTGCTGCTTCTTCCATTTCTTTATTGTCAATCCCGCTGCTCTCTACTATCTCATTTTGTCCTTCTTTGTCCATCGTATCTAAAAGACTTGTAAAACTTGCAGAAATTTCAATTGGTGTCCATGTACCATCATCTCCTTGTGAATTGTCCTTCTCATTTTCCACTTCTATGTCCTTTGTTGTCTGTTCCTCTATGGTTATTCCCTTTTCCATTTCATTTGCTCCATCAGTGTGTTGTTGTTCTTCATTTTCATTTTCTTCTCCATCGTTCCCTTCATGCATTTGACTGTCCACCTGTTTTTGTGATCCTCCTTCTCCTCCATCCATCCAACACTCACATTTATTTAAATAGTCTTGGCAGTCCGGGCACTTAACAGTGTTACAGTCCCTTGCGAAATGTCCCCTCTCCTCACATTTGTAGCACTTAAAATCAGGGCAATCTTTCATTAGATGGTCTGGGCTCATGCACAGCCGACAGGTTTTCACCTGATGGCTGTGCATCACCCTAAAATATTGCGGCCCTTCCGCTGTTTCCAGCTTCGTGCTGTATGGGAGTGAAACCACTTCCTTGGGGAACCTCACTCTCGCAAACCTTGTCCCGTCCTCGATTCCAGTGCCGGGATACAGCCTTCTTTTAATTTTTGATATTGGCAAAACGCCCCAACCTTGCAATTTTTCTAAAATTTTGTTATCCTCCAGGTAAACAGGCAAATGCATGAAGGAAACGACATATTCTCTGATTTGTAATCTCCTCAACTCACAGTTTGTTCCTTTTATCATTAGTCCATCCATTAACTCATCACACATTTCCTCCTTCTCCAGGGTCAGTTCATATTCCTTATTTTGTCTTGGTCTTACTGCCAGAACGTTTCCTTCTCCAATTTTCTCTGCTATCACTTTAATTATATCCTCCGCCTTTACTCCATTAGCATTGTCCACATTTACAATCACTGTTGCTTCCTTCATGTATTTCCTTTGCTCAAAATTCCTAACACCTGAATCCTTTTGGTTTCCAGCTCGTGGTCGATGTTCAGGTCCAGTGTCATTGCGTTTCCGTTTCCCCGCCGCCATTTCCAGGTCATTAGCCGTAGGTCCGTCCATTTCAAATGAAAAACAAACACGAAAAACAAAAACAAACAAACAAAACCACGAAAAATCACGATTTAACCACCCTCCAGCCAGCCAAAAGCTGCTGTTAGGTGGTTTAAACAAAACAAAAAAATCACTAACAAACAAAACTCAATCGATATAAAAAAAACTACAAACACTAACAAACATAAACAATGAGAGAGCCTTCCTCTCTCTACTGCAGCCAACTCACTTCCTGATTGCTCAATAGCGCCCTCAGGGTGGTGTGGCCGTAAGCGAGTGCTGACTCGCTTCGATAGACACTTCAAGACTTATGTGGCAACGCCATGACATCAGTGAACGCTTACAGAAAGATCGCATTCATAAGAAAAAATGACATAAATAATTAATTAATTAAATGCTTACAGAACCTGGTATTCCCAGGCTGTCTCCAATTCAAGTACTAACCAGGCCCGACCCTGCTTGGCTTCCGAGATCAGACGAGAGCGGGCGTGCTCAGGGTGGTGTGGCCGTAAGCGAGTGCTGACTCGATTCGAGAGACACTTCAAAACTAATGTGGCAACGCCATGCCATGGGAGAACGCTTACAGAAAGGACGCATTCATGGGAAAAATGACATAAATAATTAATTAATTAAATGCTTACAGCACCAGGTATTCCCAGGCGGTCTCCCATCCAAGTACTAACCAGGCCCGACCCTGCTTGGCTTCCGAGATCATACGAGAGCGGGCGTGCTCAGGGTGGTGTGGCCGTAAGCGAGTGCGGACTTGATTCGAGAGACACTTCAAAACTAATGTGGCAACGCCATGCCATGGGAGAACATTACAGAAAGGACGCATTCATGGGAAAAATGACATAAATAATTAATTAATTAAATTCTTACAGCACCAGGTATTCCCAGGCGGTCTCCCATCCAAGTACTAACCAGGCCCGACCCTGCTTGGCTTCCGAGATCAGACGAGAGCGGGCGTGCTCAGGGTGGTGTGACCGTAAACGAGTGCTGACTCGATTCGAGAGACACTTCAAGGCTAATGTGGCAACGCAATGACATCGGTAAATGGTTACAGAAAGGACGCATTCATGGGAAAAAATGACATAAAAAAATAATTAATTAATTAAATGCTTACAGCACCTGGTATTCCCAGGCGGTCTCCCATCCAAGTACTAACCAGGCCCGACCCTGCTTGGCTTCCGAGATCAGACGAGAGCGGGCGTGCTCAGGGTGGTGTGGCCGTAAGCGAGTGCTGACTCGCTTCGATAGACACTTCAAGACTTATGTGGCAACGCCATGACATCAGTGAACGCTTACAGAAAGATCGCATTCATGGGAAAAAATGACATAAAAAAATAATTAATTAATTAAATGCTTACAGCACCTGGTATTCCCAGGCGGTCTCCCATCCAAGTACTAACCAGGCCCGACCCTGCTTGGCTTCCGAGATCATACGAGAGCGGGCGTGCTCAGGGTGGTGTGGCCGTAAGCGAGTGCTGACTCGATTCGAGAGACACTTCAAGGCTAATGTGGCAACGCAATGACATCGGTAAATGGTTACAGAAAGGACGCATTAATGGGAAAAAATGACATAAAAAAAATTATTAATTAATTAAATGCTTACAACACCTGGTATTCCCAGGCGGTCTCCCATCCAAGTACTAACCAGGCCCGACCCTGCTTGGCTTCCGAGATCAGACGAGAGCGGGCGTGCTCAGGGTGGTGTGGCCGTAAGCGAGTGCTGACTCGCTTCGATAGACACTTCAAGACTTATGTGGCAACGCCATGACATCAGTGAACGCTTACAGAAAGATCGCATTCATGGGAAAAAATGACATAAATAATTAATTAATTAAATGCTTACAGAACCTGGTATTCCCAGGCGGTCTCCCATCCAAGTACTAACCAGGCCCGACCCTGCTTGGCTTCCGAGATCAGACGAGAGCGGGCTTGCTCAGGGTGGTGTGGCCGTAAGCGAGTGCTGACTCGATTCGAGAGACACTTCAAAACTAATGTGGCAACGCCATGCCATGGGAGAACGCTTACAGAAAGGACGCATTCATGGGAAAAATGACATAAATAATTAATTAATTAAATGCTTATAGCACCAGGTATTCCCAGGCGGTCTCCCATCCAAGTACTAAACAGGCCCGACCCTGCTTGGCTTCCGAGATCAGACGAGAGCGGGCGTGCTCAGGGTGGTGTGGCCGTAAACGAGTGCTGACTCGATTCGAGAGACACTTCAAGGCTAATGTGGCAACGCAATGACATCGGTAAATGGTTACAGAAAGGACGCATTCATGGGAAAAAATGACATAAAAAAAATAATTAATTAATTAAATGCTTACAGCACCTGGTATTCCCAGGCGGTCTCCCATCCAAGTACTAACCAGGCCCGACCCTGCTTGGCTTCCGAGATCAGACGAGAGCGGGCGTGCTCAGGGTGGTGTGGCCGTAAACGAGTGCTGACTCGCTTCGATAGACACTTCAAGACTTATGTGGCAACGCCATGACATCAGTGAACGCTTACAGAAAGATCGCATTCATGGGAAAAAATGACATAAATATTTAATTAATTAAATGCTTACAGAACCTGGTATTCCCAGGCGGTCTCCCATCCAAGTACTAACCAGGCCCGACCCTGCTTGGCTGCCGAGATCAGACGAGAGCGGGCTTGCTCAGGGTGGTGTGGCCGTAAGCGAGTGCTGACTCGATTCGAGAGACACTTCAAAACTAATGTGGCAACGCCATGCCATGGGAGAATGCTTACAGAAAGGACGCATTCATGGGAAAAATGACATAAATAATTAATTAAATTCTTACAGCACCAGGTATTCCCAGGCGGTCTCCCATCCAAGTACTAACCAGGCCCGACCCTGCTTCGCTTCCGAGATCAGACGAGAGCGGGCGTGCTCAGGATGGTGTGGCCGTAAACGAGTGCTGACTCGATTCGAGAGACACTTCAAGGCTAATGTGGCAACGCAATGACATCGGTAAATGGTTACAGAAAGGACGCATTCATGGGAAAAAATGACATAAAAAAAAATAATTAATTAATTAAATGCTTACAGCACCTGGTATTCCCAGGCGGTCTCCCATCCAAGTACTAACCAGGCCCGACCCTGCTTGGCTTCCGAGATCAGACGAGAGCGGGCGTGCTCAGGGTGGTGTGGCCGTAAGCAAGTGCTGACTCGCTTCGATAGACACTTCAAGACTTATGTGGCAACGCCATGACATCAGTGAACGCTTACAGAAAGATCGCATTCATGGGAAAAAATGACATAAAAAAATAATTAATTAATTAAATGCTTACAGCACCTGGTATTTCCAGGCGGTCTCCCATCCAAGTACTAACCAGGCCCGACCCTGCTTGGCTTCCGAGATCAGACGAGAGCGGGCGTGCTTTTTTTTTTTTTTTTTTTTTTTTTTTTTTTAATGACATCGGTAAATGCTTACAGAAAGGACGCATTCATGGGAAAAAATGACATAAATAAATATTTAATTAATTAAATGCTTACAGCACCTGTTATTCCCAGGCGGTCTCCCATCCAAGTACTAACCAGGCCCGACCCTGCTTGGCTTCCGAGATCAGACGAGAGCGGGCGTGCTTTTTTTTTTTTTTTTTTTTATTGAATAATTTTTCTAACAATTACAAAGCATTTCATACAAAACCATTTGTTTTACACAAAAAAACATCAACTATACACTACCATGAAGTTAAATAGTTACATAAAAGAACAATGAGAAAGAAAACCTTTAAAATTATGTAAAAATGTGTCCCGTAACATCTGGCAATCTCCACTTTAAACCCTCTAAAATACTGCAAACCTTGGGCGTAAAAACATTGTAAAAAGCTTCTAACATATTCTCATGTTTAAAATAGGCATACAATCTTTCCATGTACATTTCAGTTTTTCTTTTAAAAACAGTCCATACATCAATTACAATTTTTTCTTTTTTTGCTGCAGTTCGTCGTTCCCATATTGCACTTTTCATTAACATTACACATAAATTAATAAATTTCATGTTTTGACTTTTCCTTTTCCAACCAAACATCACCAATCTATTCCATTCCATTTCATTCTCATTCCATTGTTCGTCCAATTCTTTGATTATGTCCTTACATTTGTTTAAAAAAGAGTCCAATTCTTTGCAGTTCAAAAACAAATGTACAATTCCTTCTTCTCTTTCGTGACATACTTTACACATCGCACTTTGTTCCATTCCTATTTTGTTTAAAATCACATCAGTAAATACCACTTTATGTCTTATTGTGTACTCCAAGGACTCCAGTCTTGTTTCTACACATCTTCCCCTCATGTTTCTCCATATATCTTCCTGTTTTAAATTCACAAATTTATGTAGCCAGAAGCGATTTACAATAGGTTCTTTAAAAACACTGTCTCTGAAAAAGCAATAAAACATCTTAATACTGCATTCTTTGAGAGTGTATACTTTTTCATCCAAAATCACTTGAATGTCTTTCTGTTCTTTTTCCTTTTCCATATTTTCTATTCTTTTAATCCACTCTTTGGGTATAGCTTGTTTAATTACTTCATACTTGTTTATAATTTCTTGTTTGCTGTATTCCTCTTTTGCCTCATCCATTGCATCATACACACATTGTACAGGTAAGAAACCTTCTTTCACTTCATACATTACATCTTTTACTTTAGTTATTCCCACTTCCATCCATTTCTTAAAATAAATGACTTTGTCTTGTTTTAAAACCTTGTTGTTCAAGAACAGAGGTTGATTTAAAATGTTTTCTCTTCCTCGTGGGTCATATTCAATATTTGTTAAAAACTTCCCCCAAGCACTAAGCAATTCTCTATAAAATCCAGGTATTCTCTCTGTCATCCAATTTTTCGTTTTCATCCATAAAATTCCATCCTCCATGTTAAAATTTTCACATCTGTTTAAAAAATATTTCATTGTTTTCTTCCATTCTGCCTTGTTTTCTTCTTGTAAATACTTTTTAACTGCTTTTACTCTTAGACTGTTTTTCCTTTGTTCTACATCCATTAATCCTAGACCGCCTTTTTCTATATCCCCTAAAATCGTGTTGTAAGCTATTCTTGGCGGTTTGCCGTTCCAAATAAAATCAAGAAAACATTTCTTCAACCTCTTTTCTATCCATATTGGCATTTCAGATAAGTATAAAACATACCACAATTTAGAAACCATTAAAACATTAAAAGTTAAAACCTTCCCCTTCAAGCTTAAAGTTCTTAATTTCCAAAAGTTTATTTTTCTTTCTATTCCTGATATCAGTTGTTCCCACATTTCATCTCTTGTTTTTTTCTCATTTTTCCCCAATAAAAGTCCTAAAATTTTCATTTCTTCTTCCTCTTTAAAATTAAAATAATCATTTAAAGGCACAGCTTTGCCAAACCTCATGTACACTGTTTTATCCTCATTAACTTTACCTCCTGATGCTTTACAAAATTTCTTGACAACATTCATGGCCTCTTGTACACTTTCTTTCCTATTTACAATTATTGTTGTGTCATCTGCATACTGAAAAACTTTCCCTTCAGACATAATTCCCTCAATCTCAATTCCTGTTATTTTTGTATTTTCCTTTATAGCTAATCCCAGTGGTTCTGATACAAGTGAATATAACAGTGCCGAGAGTGGACAACCTTGCCGTATTGATCTCGTAATTTTAAAACATTCAGTTAAAAACCCATTGCATTTAATTTTTGTCAAAGCCCCCTTGTATAAGATTTTAATCCATTTGATAAAATTCTTCCCAAAACCAAAACTCTTTAAAACATCAAATAAAAAACCATGTTCCACCCTATCAAAGCTTTTTCAAAATCTAAACTGATTATGTACCCATCCTTATTTTCTTGTTTTATGTACCATATCATGTCCCTTATACTCATTGTTATGTCAGCTATGTCTCTTCCTTTGACTGCATATGCTTGATTTGTTTTTATTATAGTTGGCATCACTTCCTTCAGTCTATTTGCTAAAACCTTTGCTATAATTTTAAAATCTGTGTTCAACATTGAAATTGGTCTATAGTTCTTTAAGTCTACCCAGGGGCGAAAATCTCATCTAAATGTTGGGGGGGACAATAAACATAAAATTTTTCAAGAACAATTTTTGAAGGGGACACCAATAATACAGGCAAAATTGTACTTGCAAGGAAATGGGTACAGATAGAAAACGTTTCTCTTTCTCTATGAACGGACGCAAATTTAATTTTAATACATATGAATGCAGAGGTGAAAAGAGTAATACAATTTTCTACTTAAGTAATAGTAAAGTTACTTTAATAATATGTTACTTAAGTAAAAGTAAAGTTACTTTAATAATATTTTACTTAAGTAAAAGTAAAGTTACTGGTCTAAAAATCTACTCAAGTAAAAAGTCATTTTAATTTTAAGAGTTACTTTTTTACAGCGGGGAGAGGTTTCTAGTATAGTTCACAAAGGAAGGATATATACATCTCAAACTATGTTTTTAATTGTAAACATCTCTACAATTAAAGTGCAATAACAAATGTTAATAAAATAAAAAGCTTTTTATAACTAAGAAACATTTATGGAATTATTTAATGATTTTTACAGGTGAGTTATGCACTTTTGAAGCAAAAATAATATGAGGTCAGCAGCTAGTAAATACAATCATTATATGAAGGTTGTAATTGATGTATTGCTGGTAACATACATTGTTATTAAACTATATACATAAATGAACATATAATGAGATGAGTGCCATGGCTATACACTATACATCCTTTACACGTTTATTAGCTCCCAGACCTGTGTACCTGATGTCTTTCAATCTATCTCTCTCGCGCTCTCTCTCTCTCTGCAATGTCTAATGATCTGCGCATTCTCGAGGACGTTCTCAAGTTGTTTGACTTGACGCGAAGCTGCTAGACCTCGGAAGATAATGCGCATGTATTAAAAATGCATCGTGCAAATTAGCGGTTAAACACGGTCGGCAATTCTCAAACTCCGTACTCAAGAGCATGAACCCTACCTGAATGAAACAATCGCTTTGCGTCAATGGCCAGGGGTTTCTTTCGTAAGAATTGAATTGAGGGTCTGCATTAGCCTGCGCCTGTCTCGTCCCTCTCCATGGTTCTTTTTGCGCGTTCCCCCGCCCATCAATCAATCATCCGACCGTGGCGCGTCTTTATCACCTTACTTTTTTATTTATTTTTACTCAGTAACGGATATGATTTAACATGTAGCGAAGTAACCAACAATACTTTAAACATACTTAAGTAAAAGTAAAGTACAGATTTTAAAAACTACTCAAAGTAAAAGTACACAAAAAACTCAGTTACAGCAAGGTGAGTAAATGTAATTTGTTACTTTCAGCTCTGCCTCACCTCTGCATGAATGCATAAAAATGTTTTCTTGATCGTTTATCTGCTTCTGTTCTCAGAAAACGAAATATGTTCATGTTTATATGTCAAAATAGTCCAGTTTTAAAACATATGAGGATAAACTGATAAGTGATGGGAAACGTTGTATTGTATATAGCTTATTAACGCGTCGGCTCCGTACACTTCTCTACCACCGGAATGTGTGGTGGTGAGGTAAAAGGGGCGTGGGCAGTGGACCAAACCACTGTGAGGCAAGGGAGGGGGAATCCAAATATTTAAAACGTTTTTTTGTTGTTGCTCCGTTTGCATTTGTATTGTTTCACTTCTTACACAACTAGTTTAAGTATTATAAATCATTAAATTATTTTCAATACACATATTCTAATGATAATTTAGGGGGGACAACCCTCAGATAGGGGGGGTCCTGTCCCCCCCGACCCCCCCGGGATTTCCGCCCATGAGTCTACCCTCTCCCCTTTCCTTTTATATATAATTTTCATCAAACCTATTCTCATCCTTTCATTTACTTCCTCTTTTTCAAAAATTTCCTTAAAAACCTCCTTTAAAATCTTTGTTAAAACCCCTTTAAAACATTTGTAAAATTCACTCCCCAAACCATCTATTCCCGGACTCTTCTTTCTGTTTAGTTGATCTATTGCTTGTTCAATCTCTTCTTCTCTGAAATCATGGTCACATACATCTTTATCTTCTTTACTTAATTTTGCTTTTATTAGATTTAATAATTGTTTTTTTTCTTTCTCCTCTTCACCTTGAGTACTGAAAAGGTCCTCATAAAAGGCCTTAATTTCTTTTAGAATAATTTCATTTCCTTGTACGATTTCCCCATTTTTCCCTCTTATCTCCTTTACAATCTCTGCTTTTCCTTTCTTTTTCTCTAGGTCAAAATAAAACTTTGTACATTTCTCACCCTCCACCATATATTTTGCTTTACTTCTTAATCTTGCTCCTTCATATTCTTTTTCCTCTATTTCCTTTAATCTTTCCTCAATTTCTCTTATCTTTTGTATGTCTTTGTTTTCTTTAGCTAGTTCTTTTTCTAAGTCTGTTTTCATTTCTTTTTTCTTATAACTCTTACATTTTTGTATTAGGCTACAGTATTTAATTGAGAATTTTTTTATTAAAAACTTTACGTTTTCCCACCATATTGTCTTACTCTCTTCATACATTTTACTTTCCTTTTCTCTTTCTATAATTTGTTTGATTTCTGAAACATAATCTTTATTTTTAAGAATCTCTGTATTTAAAACCCATAACCCTGGCCCTCTTTGTATTTTGTCCCAATTAATTTTAAAAAATAAGAACTTATGATCACTTAAACTTGTTTCTTCATACTTAATCTTTTCAATAAAATTTTCCACATTCCTATTACATAAAATAAAATCAATTCTTGTTTTGCACACAAACTGTCCCACTATTTGTCGTCTTGAAAACTCTTTTTTTGTTTCGTTCCTTTCTCTCCATACATCAATCATTTTATTTTCTTCCATTAAAAACTTTAATTCTTTTCTCCCCGCATCACTTTTAAAAACCATTCCCTCTGCCATATCTTGTTTACTAAAAACTGTATTAAAATCCCCCATCATTACAATTTCTTTATATTTCTTTAAAAAACCTCTTAAAACATAAAAAAAATCTTTTTTTTCCTTCTCTTCTGTTGGTGCATGTACATTTACTATAACCATTTCCTTTTCGTCATATTTTGTCTCTACAATCATACATTTTCCTATATTGTCTTTATATACAATTTTGCTTCTTTTAAAAACCTCCTCTTTCATTAAAAAAGCAACTCCTCTTCCAAATCTTCCATTACCATTGTTATATAAAATTCCTCCAGCCCATCTCCTTTGAAAATCCTTCATCACATTCTCTTTCCAGTTCGTTTCTTGTAGTGCAATGATATCTTCATGTTTACATCTTTCAATTACTTTTTCAAATTTTCTCACGTCCAGCAGTCCTCTTGCATTAAAAGTCACACAACTTAAAACCATTAAAAGAAAAATTAAATACCTAAAAACCATTGTCTCACTTCATCTCCTCCAGGCCCTTTAAAACTTCATACCTATTTACACATTTCTTTTGTCCTTTTTTCATCACTTTTTTCCTAGCAAACTGTACATTTGGTGTTACCTTTAATGCTCTTCTTCTTGTTTGTGCTCTTCCGTCTCTGCTTTTCTCCAATACTGCTGCTTCTTCCATTTCTTTATTGTCAATCCCGCTGCTCTCTACTATCTCATTTTGTCCTTCTTTGTCCATCGTATCTAAAAGACTTGTAAAACTTGCAGAAATTTCAATTGGTGTCCATGTACCATCATCTCCTTGTGAATTGTCCTTCTCATTTTCCACTTCTATGTCCTTTGTTGTCTGTTCCTCTATGGTTATTCCCTTTTTCCATTTCATTTGCTCCATCAGTGTGTTGTTGTTCTTCATTTTCATTTTCTTCTCCATCGTTCCCTTCATGCATTTGACTGTCCACCTGTTTTTGTGATCCTCCTTCTCCTCCATCCATCCAACACTCACATTTATTTAAATAGTCTTGGCAGTCCGGGCACTTAACAGTGTTACAGTCCCTTGCGAAATGTCCCCTCTCCTCACATTTGTAGCACTTAAAATCAGGGCAATCTTTCATTAGATGGTCTGGGCTCATGCACAGCCGACAGGTTTTCACCTGATGGCTGTGCATCACCCTAAAATATTGCGGCCCTTCCGCTGTTTCCAGCTTCGTGCTGTATGGGAGTGAAACCACTTCCTTGGGGAACCTCACTCTCGCAAACCTTGTCCCGTCCTCGATTCCAGTGCCCGGATACAGCCTTCTTTTAATTTTTGATATTGGCAAAACGCCCCAACCTTGCAATTTTTCTAAAATTTCGTTATCCTCCAGGTAAACAGGCAAATGCATGAAGGAAACAACATATTCTCTGATTTGTAATCTCCTCACCTCACAGTTTGTTCCTTTTATCATTAGTCCATCCATTAACTCATCACACATTTCCTCCTTCTCCAGGGTCAGTTCATATTCCTTATTTTGTCTTGGTCTTACTGCCAGAACGTTTCCTTCTCCAATTTTCTCTGCTATCACTTTAATTATATCCTCCGCCTTTACTCCATTAGCATTGTCCACATTTACAATCACTGTTGCTTCCTTCATGTATTTCCTTTGCTCAAAATTCCTAACACCTGAATCCTTTTGGTTTCCAGCTCGTGGTCGATGTTCAGGTCCAGTGTCATTGCCGTTCCGTTTCCCCGCCGCCATTTCCAGGTCATTAGCCGTAGGTCCGTCCATTTCAAATGAAAAACAAACACGAAAAACAAAAACAAACAAACAAAACCACGAAAAATCACGATTTAACCACCCTCCAGCCAGCCAAAAGCTGCTGTTAGGTGGTTTAAACAAAACAAAAAAATCACTAACAAACAAAACTCAATCGATATAAAAAAAACTACAAACACTAACAAACATAAACAATGAGAGAGCCTTCCTCTCTCTACTGCAGCCAACTCACTTCCTGATTGCTCAATAGCGCCCTCAGGGTGGTGTGGCCGTAAGCGAGTGCAGACTCGATTCGAGAGACACTTCAAAACTAATGTGGCAACGCCATGCCATGGGAGAACGCTTACAGAAAGGACGCATTCATGGGAAAATATGACATAAATAAATATTTAATTAATTAAATGCTTACAGCACCTGGTATTCCCAGGCGGTCTCCCATCCAAATACTAACCAGGCCCGACCCTGCTTGGCTTCCGAGATCAGACGAGAGCGGGCGTGCTCAGGGTGGTGTGGCCGTAAGCGAGTGCGGACTTGATTCGAGAGACACTTCAAAACTAATGTGGCAACGCCATGCCATGGGAGAACGCTTACAGAAAGGACGCATTCATGGGAAAAAATGACATAAAAAAATTATTAATTAATTAAATGCTTACAGCACCTGGTATTCCCAGGCGGTCTCCCATCCAAGTACTAATCAGGCCCGACCCTGCTTGGCTTCCGAGATCAGACGAGAGTGGGCGTGCTCAGGGTGGTGTGGCCGTAAGCGAGTGCTGACTCGCTTCGATAGACACTTCAAGACTTATGTGGCAACGCCATGACATCAGTGAACGCTTACAGAAAGATCGCATTCATGGGAAAAAATGACATAAATAATTAATTAATTAAATGCTTACAGAACCTGGTATTCCCAGGCGGTCTCCCATCCAAGTACTAACCAGGCCCGACCCTGCTTGGCTTCCGAGATCAGACGAGAGCGGGCTTGCTCAGGGTGGTGTGGCCGTAAGCGAGTGCTGACTCGATTCGAGAGACACTTCAAAACTAATGTGGCAACGCCATGCCATGGGAGAACGCTTACAGAAAGGACGCATTCATGGGAAAAATGACATAAATAATTAATTAATTAAATGCTTACAGCACCAGGTATTCCCAGGCGGTCTCCCATCCAAGTACTAACCAGGCCCGACCCTGCTTGGCTTCCGAGATCAGACGAGAGCGGGCGTGCTCAGGGTGGTGTGGCCGTAAGCGAGTGCGGACTTGATTCGAGAGACACTTCAAAACTAATGTGGCAACGCCATGCCATGGGAGAACGCTTACAGAAAGGACGCATTCATGGGAAAAATGACGTAAATAATTAATTAATTAAATTCTTACAGCACCAGGTATTCCCAGGCGGTCTCCCATCCAAGTACTAACCAGGCCCGACCCTGCTTGGCTTCCGAGATCAGACGAGAGCGGGCGTGCTCAGGGTGGTGTGGCCGTAAACGAGTGCTGACTCGATTCGAGAGACACTTCAAGGCTAATGTGGCAACGCAATGACATCGGTAAATGGTTACAGAAAGGACGCAATCATGGGAAAAAATGACATAAAAAAAATAATTAATTAATTAAATGCTTACAGCACCTGGTATTCCCAGGCGGTCTCCCATCCAAGTACTAACCAGGCCCGACCCTGCTTGGCTTCCGAGATCAGACGAGAGCGGGCGTGCTCAGGGTGGTGTGGCCGTAAGCGAGTGCTGACTCGCTTCGATAGACACTTCAAGACTTATGTGGCAACGCCATGACATCAGTGAACGCTTACAGAAAGATCGCATTCATGGGAAAAAATGACATAATTAATTAATTAAATGCTTACAGAACCTGGTATTCCCAGGCGGTCTCCCATCCAAGTACTAACCAGGCCCGACCCTGCTTGGCTGCCGAGATCAGACGAGAGCGGGCTTGCTCAGGGTGGTGTGGCCGTAAGCGAGTGCTGACTCGATTCGAGAGACACTTCAAAACTAATGTGGCAACGCCATGCCATGGGAGAACGCTTACAGAAAGGACGCATTCATGGGAAAAATGACATAAATAATTAATTAATTAAATGCTTACAGCACCAGGTATTCCCAGGCGGTCTCCCATCCAAGTACTAAACAGGCCCGACCCTGCTTGGCTTCCGAGATCAGACGAGAGCGGGCGTGCTCAGGGTGGTGTG
>NC_133345.1:312500-315000 GCF_030506205.2 Paramisgurnus dabryanus
ATTTTAATTTTCTCGAAAAAAACATCAAATTGACTCAAGATACTAATGCAAATAATAAAGGAAGTCTTGAATGTCTCAAAAATATCAATAAGTAATTTTTGACCAAAAACGAAGTTACTGCCTTTTGCCTTTGTAGGGCAGTATAGTATAAAGTTGCTACTGTTAGTAATCTACTATTAATTGGCACAATAATTAATCACTTTCCTAAACTATCCTCTGCAGATATGTGACTGAGCTCCTTGGGGGGGAGACTTATGTCTCGTGCTCTGTTGTGTTACCTGCTCTCCGCCACCTGACCCACATCATGGAGGTCTCAGATGATGACCCAGCCTATGTGGTGAGGTTCAAGGGTGACTTTAAAAAGGACCTGTCTCAACGCCAAGATACCCTCAATCTTGGATGGCTCAGGGTGGCTACAGCACTCGACCCCCGCTTTAAGGTATCATGTGTAATGGTCTTCTTTGTTTTTACTCTTTCTTTTTGACCCCCTTTCCCCTGCTCCCCCTCTTCCCCCCCCCCTCTTTCTATGGGAACCATGTATGAAAATTAGTTTCACCCATGTTTTACTCTGTAAATCTGTGATGTGACAATAAACCTGATTCTGATTCTAAGGACCTAAAGTGTCTACCAAGAGGAGAGCGAGAAGGGGTGTGGACCAGCATTGAGGCACTGCTGCGAATAGAACCAAACAGAGCCACTCCAGAACCCACAGAGGAGCCAGCAAGGAAGAGGAGCCTCCTACTGTTTAATTCAGACTCTGAATCAGAGGATGAAGAGAGGCACAACGTGGCTCTGGCTCGCTACAGGGCAGAGCCCACCATCAGTGAGACAGACTGCCCTCTGCAGTGGTGGTCCACTCATGAGGGAGCACATCCACAGCTTTCTGCCCTGGCTCGCAAGTATCTGGGCAGCCCTGCCACTTCTGTCCCTTGCGAGAGACTTTTCTCACAGGCAGGCAACATTGTTCAAAAAAAAAGGGCAGCCTTGAGCTCTGAAAATGTGAACAGGCTAGTGTGTCTCAGCAACTGGCTAAAAGAGAAGGAGAAGTAGTAGTCATAGATGTATCCTGAGGCCAATGGGGTTGTTGTTACTGAAATGTTGATTAAACAGTGGCCTAAGCAAATGAGAGATTTATTTTTCATCAGGATATTGGAAGAATAGGGACTGAGGTCAATCACTGGCACTTTATTATTTTATTTTAAATGGTACACTTTATGTTGAACTATGTATTATGTTGTTGGTGCAACTGGCACTTTATTATTTTATTTTAAATGGTACACTTTATGTTGAACTATGTATTATGTTGTTGGTGCAACTGGCACTTTATGTTGAACTCTTTATTGGTTTGGCCAAGTTTATTGAGAGTTGGACTGAAATTAACTTTATTTTTTAACCAGCTGTTGGTAAATCAACAAAGTCTGTTATGGCCTCTGAAGCAACAGAGAGATGTTTTCTAATAGTCAGGGGTTCCAATGTTCTGACTGAATTTACTTGAAAGTTTTGTGTTTTACTTAAAAAAACATAGTTTATAAAAGGTCTACCTACCTATAGGCTGCCTGAATTTTTGAAATGTTCTACATTTCTTTCTAAATGTGTTATTGCTACACTTAATGGCAAAAATTGCACTAGTCTGTTTGACTTGGTTGAACAAAAATAAACAATATTTTGTTGCTTAAGCTTATGTATTCAGTCATTATTCAATGGTATACAAAAACTCCATGTGAAAAAAATAACTTCTCACTGTTCTCAGGTCAAATTTTAATATGCAATTAAAATGCGATTAATTTCGATTAATTAATTACAAAGCCTCTAATTAATTAGATTAATTTTTTTAATCGAGTCCCGGCCCTATTAATTAATTAAATGCTTACAGCACCTGGTATTCCCAGGCGGTCTCCCATCCAAGTACTAACCAGGCCCGACCCTGCTTGGCTTCCGAGATCAGACGAGAGCGGGCTTGCTCAGGGTGGTGTGGCCGTAAGCGAGTGCTGACTCGATTCGAGAGACACTTCAAAACTAATGTGGCAACGCCATGCCATGGGAGAATGCTTACAGAAAGGACGCATTCATGGGAAAAATGACATAAATAATTAATTAATTAAATGCTTACAGCACCAGGTATTCCCAGGCGGTCTCCCATCCAAGTACTAACCAGGCCCGACCCTGCTTGGCTTCCGAGATCAGACAAGAGCGGGCGTGCTCAGGGTGGTGTGGCCGTAAACGAGTGCTGACTCGATTCGAGAGACACTTCAAGGCTAATGTGGCAATGCAATGACATCAGTAAATGGTTACAGAAAGGACGCATTCATGGGAAAAAATGACATAAAAAAATAATTAATTAATTAAATGCTTACAGCACCTGGTATTCCCAGGCGGTCTCCCATCCAAGTACTAACCAGGCCCGACCCTGCTTGGCTTCCGAGATCAGACGAGAGCGGGCGTGCTCAGGGTGGTGTGGCCGTAAGCGAGTGTTGACTCGCTTCGATAGACACTTCAAGAC
>NC_133345.1:325000-327500 GCF_030506205.2 Paramisgurnus dabryanus
TTAATTAATTGAATGCTTACAGCACCGGGTATTCCCAGGCGGTCTCCCATCCAAGTACTAACCAGGCCCGACCCTGCTTGGCTTCCGAGATCAGACAAGAGCGGGCGTGCTCAGGGTGGTGTGGCCGTAAGCGAGTGCTGACTCGCTTCGATAGACACTTCAAGACTTATGTGGCAACGCCATGACATCAGTGAACGCTTACAGAAAGATCGCATTCATGGGAAAAAATGACATAAAAAAATAATTAATTAATTAAATGCTTACAGCACCTGGTATTCCCAGGCGGTCTCCCATCCAAGTACTAACCAGGCCCGACCCTGCTTGGCTTCCGAGATCAGACGAGAGCGGGCGTGCTCAGGGTGGTGTGGCCGTAAGCGAGTGCGGACTTGATTCGAGAGACACTTCAAAACTAATGTGGCAACGCCATGCCATGGGAGAACGCTTACAGAAAGGACGCATTCATGGGAAAAAATGACATAAAAAAATTATTAATTAATTAAATGCTTACAGCACCTGGTATTCCCAGGCGGTCTCCCATCCAAGTACTAACCAGGCCCGACCCTGCTTGGCTTCCGAGATCAGACGAGAGCGGGCGTGCTCAGGGTGGTGTGGCCGTAAGCGAGTGTTGACTCGCTTCGATAGACACTTCAAGACTTATGTGGCAACGCCATGACATCAGTGAACGCTTACAGAAAGATCGCATTCATGGGAAAAAATGACATTAAAAAATAATTAATTAATTAAATGCTTACAGCACCTGGTATTCCCAGGCGGTCTCCCATCCAAGTACTAACCAGGCCCGACCCTGCTTGGCTTCCGAGATCAGATGAGAGCGGGCGTGCTCAGGTTGGTGTGGCCGTAAGCGAGTGCAGACTCGATTCGAGAGACACTTCAAAACTAATGTGGCAACGCCATGCCATGGGAGAACGCTTACAGAAAGGACGCATTCATGGGAAAATATGACATAAATAAATATTTAATTAATTAAATGCTTACAGCACCTGGTATTCCCAGGCGGTCTCCCATCCAAGTACTAACCAGGCCCGACCCTGCTTGGCTTCCGAGATCAGACGAGAGCGGGCGTGCTCAGGGTGGTGTGGCCTTAAGCGAGTGCGGACTTGATTCGAGAGACACTTCAAAACTAATGTGGCAACGCCATGCCATGGGAGAACGCTTACAGAAAGGACGCATTCATGGGAAAAAATGACATAAAAAAATTATTAATTAATTAAATGCTTACAGCACCTGGTATTCCCAGGCGGTCTCCCATCCAAGTACTAACCAGGCCCGACCCTGCTTGGCTTCCGAGATCAGACGAGAGCGGGCGTGCTCAGGGTGGTGTGGCCGTAAGCGAGTGCTGACTCGCTTCGATAGACACTTCAAGACTTATGTGGCAACACCATGACATCAGTGAACGCTTACAGAAAGATCGCATTCATGGGAAAAAATGACATAAATAATTAATTAATTAAATGCTTACAGAACCTGGTATTCCCAGGCGGTCTCCCATCCAAGTACTAACCAGGCCCGACCCTGCTTGGCTTCCGAGATCAGACGAGAGCGGGCTTGCTCAGGGTGGTGTGGCCGTAAGCGAGTGCTGACTCGATTCGAGAGACACTTCAAAACTAATGTGGCAACGCCATGCCATGGGAGAATGCTTACAGAAAGGACGCATTCATGGGAAAAATGACATAAATAATTAATTAATTAAATGCTTACAGCACCAGGTATTCCCAGGCGGTCTCCATCCAAGTACTAACCAGGCCCGACCCTGCTTGGCTTCCGAGATCAGACGAGAGCGGGCGTGCTCAGGGTGGTGTGGCCGTAAGCGAGTGCGGACTTGATTTGAGAGACACATCAAAACTAATGTGGCAACGCCATGCCATGGGAGAACGCTTACAGAAAGGACGCATTCATGGGAAAATATGACATAAATAAATATTTAATTAATTAAATGCTTACAGCACCTGGTATTCCCAGGCGGTCTCCCATCCAAGTACTAACCAGGCCCGACCCTGCTTGGCTTCCGAGATCAGACGAGAGCGGGCGTGCTCAGGGTGGTGTTGCCGTAAGCAAGTGCGGACTTGATTCGAGAGACACTTCAAGACTTATGTGGCAACGCCATGACATCAGTGAACGCTAACAGAAAGATCGCATTCATGGGAAAAAATGACATTAAAAAATTATTAATTAATTAAATGCTTACAGCACCTGGTATTCCCAGGCGGTCTCCCATCCAAGTACTAACCAGGCCCGACCCTGCTTGGCTTCCGAGATCAGACGAGAGCGGGCGTGCTCACGGTGGTGTGGCCGTAAGTGAGTGCTGACTCGCTTCGATAGACACTTCAAGACTTATGTGGCAACGCCATGACATCAGTGAACGCTTACAGAAAGATCGCATTCATGGGAAAAAATGACATAAATAATTAATTAATTAAATGCTTACAGAACCTGGTATTCCCAGGCGGTCTCCCATCCAAGTACTAACCAGGCCCGACCC
>NC_133345.1:332500-407864 GCF_030506205.2 Paramisgurnus dabryanus
GGAAAAAATGACATAAATAATTAATTAATTAAATGCTTACAGAACCTGGTATTCCCAGGCGGTCTCCCATCCAAGTACTAACCAGGCCCGACCCTGCTTGGCTTCCGAGATCAGACGAGAGCGGGCGTGCTCAGGGTGGTGTGGCCGTAAGCGAGTGCGGACTTGATTTGAGAGACACTTCAAAACTATTGTGGCAACGCCATGCCATGGGAGAACGCTTACAGAAAGGACGCATTCATGGGAAAATATGACATAAATAAATATTTAATTAATTAAATGCTTACAGCACCTGGTATTCCCAGGCGGTCTCCCATCCAAGTACTAACCAGGCCCGACCCTGCTTGGCTTCCGAGATCAGACGAGAGCGGGCGTGCTCAGGGTGGTGTGGCCGTAAGCGAGTGCGGACTTGATTCGAGAGACACTTCAAAACTAATGTGGCAACGCGATGCCATGGGAGAACGCTTACAGAAAGGACGCATTCATGGGAAAAAATGACATAAAAAAATTATTAATTAATTAAATGCTTACAGCACCAGGTATTCCCAGGCGGTCTCCCATCCAAGTACTAACCAGGCCCGACCCTGCTTGGCTTCCGAGATCAGACGAGAGCGGGCTTGCTCAGGGTGGTGTGGCCGTAAGCGAGTGTTGACTCGATTCGAGAGACACTTCAAAACTAATGTGGCAACGCCATGCCATGGGAGAACGCTTACAGAAAGGACGCATTCATGGGAAAAATGACATAAATAATTAATTAATTAAATGCTTACAGCACCAGGTATTCCCAGGCGGTCTCCCATCCAAGTACTAACCAGGCCCGACCCTGCTTGGCTTCCGAGATCAGACGAGAGCGGGCGTGCTCAGGGTGGTGTGGCCGTAAGCGAGTGCGGACTTGATTCGAGAGACACTTCAAAACTAATGTGGCAACGCCATGCCATGGGAGAACGCTTACAGAAAGGACGCATTCATGGGAAAAATGACATAAATAATTAATTAATTAAATTCTTACAGCACCAGGTATTCCCAGGCGGTCTCCCATCCAAGTACTAACCAGGCCCGACCCTGCTTGGCTTCCGAGATCAGACGAGAGCGGGCGTGCTCAGGGTGGTGTGGCCGTAAACGAGTGCTGACTCGATTCGAGAGACACTTCAAGGCTAATGTGGCAACGCAATGACATCGGTAAATGGTTACAGAAAGGACGCATTCATGGGAAAAAATGATGGGTCTCCCATCCAAGTACTAACCAGGCCCGACCCTGCTTGGCTTCCGAGATCAGACGAGAGCGGGCGTGCTCAGGGTGGTGTGGCCGTAAGCAAGTGCTGACTCGCTTCGATAGACACTTCAAGACTTATGTGGCAACGCCATGACATCAGTGAACGCTTACAGAAAGATCGCATTAATGGGAAAAAATGACATAAAAAAATAATTAATTAATTAAATGCTTACAGCACCTGGTATTCCCAGGCGGTCTCCCATCCAAGTACTAACCAGGCCCGACCCTGCTTGGCTTCCGAGATCAGACGAGAGCGGGCGTGCTCAGGGTGGTGTGGCCGTAAGCGAGTGCGGACTTGATTCGAGAGACACTTCAAAACTAATGTGGCAACGCCATGCCATGGGAGAACGCTTACAGAAAGGACGCATTCATGGGAAAAAATGACATAAAAAAATAATTAATTAATTAAATGCTTACAGCACCTGGAATTCCCAGTCGGTCTCCAATCCAAGTACTAACCAGGCCCGACCCTGCTTGGCTTCCGAGATCAGACGAGAGCGGGCGTGCTCAGGGTGGTGTGGCCGTAAGCGAGTGCTGACTCGCTTCGATAGACACTTCAAGACTTATGTGGCAACGCCACGACATCAGTGAACGCTTACAGAAAGATCGCATTCATGGGAAAAAATGACATAAAAAAATAATTAATTAATTAAATGCTTACAGCACCTGGTATTCCCAGGCGGTCTCCCATCCAAGTACTAACCAGGCCCGACCCTGCTTGGCTTCCGAGATCAGACGAGAGCGGGCGTGCTCAGGGTGGTGTGGCCGTAAGCGAGTGCGGACTTGATTCGAGAGACACTTCAAAACTAATGTGGCAACGCCATGCCATGGGAGAACGCTTACAGAAAGGACGCATTCATGGGAAAAAATGACATAAAAAAATTATTAATTAATTAAATGCTTACAGCACCTGGTATTCCCAGGCGGTCTCCCATCCAAGTACTAACCAGGCCCGACCCTGCTTGGCTTCCGAGATCAGACGAGAGCGGGCGTGCTCAGGGTGGTGTGGCCATAAGCGAGTGCTGACTCGCTTCGATAGACACTTCAAGACTTATGTGGCAACGCCATGACATCAGTGAACGCTTACAGAAAGATCGCATTCATGGGAAAAAATGACATAAATAATTAATTAATTAAATGCTTACAGAACCTGGTATTCCCAGGCGGTCTCCCATCCAAGTACTAACCAGGCCCGACACTGCTTGGCTTCCGAGATCAGACGAGAGCGGGCTTGCTCAGGGTGGTGTGGCCGTAAGCGAGTGCTGACTCAATTCGAGAGACACTTCAAAACTAATGTGGCAACGCCATGCCATGGGAGAACGCTTACAGAAAGGACGCATTCATGGGAAAAATGACATAAATAATTAAATAATTAAATGCTTACAGCACCAGGTATTCCCAGGCGGTCTCCCATCCAAGTACTAACCAGGCCCGACCCTGCTTGGCTTCCGAGATCAGACGAGAGCGGGCGTGCTCAGGGTGGTGTGGCCGTAAGCGAGTGCGGACTTGATTCGAGAGACACTTCAAAACTAATGTGGCAACGCCATGTCATGGGAGAACGCTTACAGAAAGGACGCATTCATGGGAAAAATGACATAAATAATTAATTAATTAAATTCTTACAGCACCAGGTATTCCCAGGCGGTCTCCCATCCAAGTACTAACCAGGCCCGACCCTGCTTGGCTTCCGAGATCAGACGAGAGCGGGCGTGCTCAGGGTGGTGTGGCCGTAAACGAGTGCTGACTCGATTCGAGAGACACTTCAAGGCTAATGTGGCAACGCAATGACATCGGTAAATGGTTACAGAAAGGACGCATTCATGGGAAAAAATGACATAAAAAAAATAATTAATTAATTAAATGCTTACAGCACCTGGTATTCCCAGGCGGTCTCCAATCCAAGTACTAACCAGGCCCGATCCTGCTTGGCTTCCGAGATCAGACGAGAGCGGGCGTCCTCAGGGTGGTGTGGCCGTAAGCGAGTGCTGACTCGCTTCGATAGACACTTCAAGACTTATGTGGCAACGCCATGACATCAGTGAACGCTTACAGAAAGATCGCATTAATGGGAAAAAATGACATAAAAAAATAATTAATTAATTAAATGCTTACAGCACCTGGTATTCCCAGGCGGTCTCCCATCCAAGTACTAACCAGGCCCGACCCTGCTTGGCTTCCGAGATCAGACGAGAGCGGGCGTGCTCAGGGTGGTGTGGCCGTAAGCAAGTGCAGACTCGATTCGAGAGACACTTCAAAACTAATGTGGCAACGCCATGCCATGGGAGAACGCTTACAGAAAGGACGCATTCATGGGAAAATATGACATAAATAAATATTTAATTAATTAAATGCTTACAGCACCTGGTATTCCCAGGCGGTCTCCCATCCAAGTACTAACCAGGCCCGACCCTGCTTGGCTTCCGAGATCAGACGAGAGCGGGCGTGCTCAGGGTGGTGTGGCCGTAAGCGAGTGCGGACTTGATTCGAGAGACACTTCAAAACTAATGTGGCAACGCCATGCCATGGGAGAACGCTTACAGAAAGGACGCATTCATGGGAAAAAATGACATAAAAAAATTATTAATTAATTAAATGCTTACAGCACCTGGTATTCCCAGGCGGTCTCCCATCCAAGTACTAACCAGGCCCGACCCTGCTTGGCTTCCGAGATCAGACGAGAGCGGGCGTGCTCAGGGTGGTGTGGCCGTAAGCGAGTGCTGACTCGCTTCGATAGACACTTCAAGACTTATGTGGCAACACCATGACATCAGTGAACGCTTACAGAAAGATCGCATTCATGGGAAAAAATGACATAAATAATTAATTAATTAAATGCTTACAGAACCTGGTATTCCCAGGCGGTCTCCCATCCAAGTACTAACCAGGCCCGACCCTGCTTGGCTTCCGAGATCAGACGAGAGCGGGCTTGCTCAGGGTGGTGTGGCTGTAAGCGAGTGCTGACTCGATTCGAGAGACACTTCAAAACTAATGTGGCAACGCCATGCCATGGGAGAATGCTTACAGAAAGGACGCATTCATGGGAAAAATGACATAAATAATTAATTAAATGCTTACAGCACCAGGTATTCCCAGGCGGTCTCCCATCCAAGTACTAACCAGGCCCGACCCTGCTTGGCTTCCGAGATCAGAAGAGAGCGGGCGTGCTCAGGGTGGTGTGGCCGTAAACGAGTGCTGACTCGATTCGAGAGACACTTCAAGGCTAATGTGGCAACGCAATGACATCGATAAATGGTTACAGAAAGGACGCATTCATGGGAAAAAATGACATAAAAAAATAATTAATTAATTAAATGCTTACAGCACCTGGTATTCCCAGGCGGTCTCCCATGCAAGTACTAACCAGGCCCGACCCTGCTTGGCTTCCGAGATCAGACGAGAGCGGGCGTCCTCAGGGTGGTGTGGCCGTAAGCGAGTGCTGACTCGCTTCGATAGACACTTCAAGACTTATGTGGCAACGCCATGACATCAGTGAACGCTTACAGAAAGATCGCATTAATGGGAAAAAATGACATAAAAAAATAATTAATTAATTAAATGCTTACAGCACCTGGTATTCCCAGGCGGTATCCCATCCAAGTACTAACCAGGCCCGACCCTGCTTGGCTTCCGAGATCAGACGAGAGCGGGCGTGCTCAGGGTGGTGTGGCCGTAAACGAGTGCTGACTCGATTCGAGAGACACTTCAAGGCTAATGTGGCAACGCAATGACATCGGTAAATGGTTACAGAAAGGACGCATTCATGGGAAAATATGACATAAATAAATATTTAATTAATTAAATGCTTACAGCACCTGGTATTCCCAGGCGGTCTCCCATCCAAGTACTAACCAGGCCCGACCCTGCTTGGCTTCCGAGATCAGACGAGAGCGGGCGTGCTCAGGGTGGTGTGGCCGTAAGCGAGTGCGGACTTGATTCGAGAGACACTTCAAAACTAATGTGGCAACGCCATGCCATGGGAGAACGCTTACAGAAAGGACGCATTCATGGGAAAAAATGACATAAAAAATTATTAATTAATTAAATGCTTACAGCACCTGGTATTCCCAGGCGGTCTCCCATCCAAGTACTAACCAGGCCCGACCCTGCTTGGCTTCCGAGATCAGACGAGAGCGGGCGTGCTCAGGGTGGTGTGGCCGTAAGCGAGTGCTGACTCGCTTCGATAGACACTTCAAGACTTATGTGGCAACGCCATGACATCAGTGAACGCTTACAGAAAGATCGCATTCATGGGAAAAAATGACATAAATAATTAATTAATTAAATGCTTACAGAACCTGGTATTCCCAGGCGGTCTCCCATCCAAGTACTAACCAGGCCCGACCCTGCTTGGCTTCCGAGATCAGACGAGAGCGGGCTTGCTCAGGGTGGTGTGGCCGTAAGCGAGTGCTGACTCGATTCGAGAGACACTTCAAAACTAATGTGGCAACGCCATGCCATGGGAGAACGCTTACAGAAAGGACGCATTCATGGGAAAATATGACATAAATAAATATTTAATTAATTAAATGCTTACAGCACCTGGTATTCCCAGGCGGTCTCCCATCCAAGTACTAACCAGGCCCGACCCTGCTTGGCTTCCGAGATCAGACGAGAGCGGGCGTGCTCAGGGTGGTGTGGCCGTAAGCGAGTGCGGACTTGATTCGAGAGACACTTCAAAACTAATGTGGCAACGCCATGCCATGGGAGAACGCTTACAGAAAGGACGCATTCATGGGAAAAAATGACATAAAAAAATTATTAATTAATTAAATGCTTACAGCACCTGGTATTCCCAGGCGGTCTCCCATCCAAGTACTAACCAGGCCCGACCCTGCTTGGCTTCCGAGATCAGACGAGAGCGGGCGTGCTCAGGGTGGTGTGGCCGTAAGCGAGTGCTGACTCGCTTCGATAGACACTTCAAGACTTATGTGGCAACACCATGACATCAGTGAACGCTTACAGAAAGATCGCATTCATGGGAAAAAATGACATAAATAATTAATTAATTAAATGCTTACAGAACCTGGTATTCCCAGGCGGTCTCCCATCCAAGTACTAACCAGGCCCGACCCTGCTTGGCTTCCGAGATCAGACGAGAGCGGGCTTGCTCAGGGTGGTGTGGCCGTAAGCGAGTGCTGACTCGATTCGAGAGACACTTCAAAACTAATGTGGCAACGCCATGCCATGGGAGAATGCTTACAGAAAGGACGCATTCATGGGAAAAATGACATAAATAATTAATTAAATGCTTACAGCACCAGGTATTCCCAGGCGGTCTCCCATCCAAGTACTAACCAGGCCCGACCCTGCTTGGCTTCCGAGATCAGACGAGAGCGGGCGTGCTCAGGGTGGTGTGGCCGTAAACGAGTGCTGACTCGATTCGAGAGACACTTCAAGGCTAATGTGGCAACGCAATGACATCGATAAATGGTTACAGAAAGGACGCATTCATGGGAAAAAATGACATAAAAAAATAATTAATTAATTAAATGCTTACAGCACCTGGTATTCCCAGGCGGTCTCCCATCCAAGTACTAACCAGGCCCGACCCTGCTTGGCTTCCGAGATCAGGCGAGAGCGGGCGTGCTCAGGGTGGTGTGGCCGTAAGCGAGTGCTGACTCGCTTCGATAGACACTTCAAGACTAATGTGGCAACGCCATGACATCAGTGAACGCTTACAGAAAGATCGCATTCATGGGAAAAAATGACATAAAAAAATTATTAATTAATTAAATGCTTACAGCACCTGGTATTCCCAGGCGGTCTCCCATCCAAGTACTAACCAGGCCCGACCCTGCTTGGCTTCCGAGATCAGACGAGAGCGGGCGTGCTCAGGGTGGTGTGGCCGTAAGCGAGTGCTGACTCGCTTCGATAGACACTTCAAGACTTATGTGGCAACGCCATGACATCAGTGAACGCTTACAGAAAGATCGCATTCATGGGAAAAAATGACATAAAAAAATTATTAATTAATTAAATGCTTACAGAACCTGGTATTCCCAGGCGGTCTCCCATCCAAGTACTAACCAGGCCCGACCCTGCTTGGTTTCCGAGATCAGACGAGAGCGGGCTTGCTCAGGGTGGTGTGGCCGTAAGCGAGTGCTGACTCGATTCGAGAGACACTTCAAAACTAATGTGGCAACGCCATGCCATGGGAGAATGCTTACAGAAAGGACGCATTCATGGGAAAAATGACATAAATAATTAATTAATTAAATGCTTACAGCACCAGGTATTCCCAGGCGGTCTCCCATCCAAGTACTAACCAGGCCCGACCCTGCTTGGCTTCCGAGATCAGACGAGAGCGGGCGTGCTCAGGGTGGTGTGGCCGTAAACGAGTGCTGACTCGATTCGAGAGAAACTTCAAGGCTAATGTGGCAACACAATGACATCGGTAAATAGTTACAGAAAGGACGCATTCATGGGAAAAAATGACATAAAAACATAATTAATTAATTAAATGCTTACAGCACCTGGTATTCCCAGGCGGTCTCCCATCCAAGTACTTACCAGGCCCGACCCTGCTTGGCTTCCGAGATCAGACGAGAGCGGGCGTGCTCAGGGTGGTGTGGCCGTAAGCGAGTGCTGACTCGCTTCGATAGACACTTCAAGACTTATGTGGCAACGCCATGACATCAGTGAACGCTTACAGAAAGATCGCATTCATGGGAAAAAATGACATAAATAATTAATTAATTAAATGCTTACAGCACCTGGTATTCCCAGGCGGTCTCCCATCCAAGTACTAACCAGGCCCGACCCTGCTTGGCTTCCGAGATCAGACGAGAGCGGGCGTGCTCAGGGTGGTGTGGCCATAAGCGAGTGCTGACTCGCTTCGATAGACACTTCAAGACTTATGTGGCAACGCCATGACATCAGTGAACGCTTACAGAAAGATCGCATTCATGGGAAAAAATGACATAAAAAAATAATTAATTAATTAAATGCTTACAGCACCTGGTATTCCCAGGCGGTCTCCCATCCAAGTACTAACCAGGCCCGACCCTGCTTGGCTTCCGAGATCAGACGAGAGCGGGCGTGCTCAGGGTGGTGTGGCCGTAAGCGAGTGCAGACTCGATTCGAGAGACACTTCAAAACTAATGTGGCAACGCCATGCCATGGGAGAACGCTTACAGAAAGGACGCATTCATGGGAAAATATGACATAAATAAATATTTAATTAATTAAATGCTTACAGCACCTGGTATTCCCAGGCGGTCTCCCATCCAAGTACTAACCAGGCCCGACCCTGCTTGGCTTCCGAGATCAGACGAGAGCGGGCGTGCTCAGGGTGGTGTGGCCGTAAGCGAGTGTTGACTCGCTTCGATAGACACTTCAAGACTTATGTGGCAACGCCATGACATCAGTGAACGCTTACAGAAAGATCGCATTCATGGGAAAAAATGAAATAAATAATTAATTAATTAAATGCTTACAGAACCTGGTATTCCCAGGCGGTCTCCCATCCAAGTACTAACCAGGCCCGACCCTGCTTGGCTTCCGAGATCAGACGAGAGCGGGCTTGCTCAGGGTGGTGTGGCCGTAAGCGAGTGCTGATTCGATTCGAGAGACACTTCAAAACTAATGTGGCAACGCCATGCCATGGGAGAATGCTTACAGAAAGGACGCATTCATGGGAAAAAATGACATAAATAATTAATTAATTAAATGCTTACAGAACCTGGTATTCCCAGGCGGTCTCCCATCCAAGTACTAACCAGGCCCGACCCTGCTTGGCTACCGAGATCAGACGAGAGCGGGCGTGCTCAGGGTGGTGTGGCCGTAAACGAGTGCTGACTCGATTCGAGAGACACTTCAAGGCTAATGTGGCAACGCAATGACATCGGTAAATGGTTACAGAAAGGACGCATTCATGGGAAAAAATGACATAAAAAAATAATTAATTAATTAAATGCTTACAGCACCTGGTATTCCCAGGCGGTCTCCCATCCAAGTACTAACCAGGCCCGACCCTGCTTGGCTTCCGAGATCAGACGAGAGCGGGCGTGCTCAGGGTGGTGTGGCCGTAAGCGAGTGCGGACTTGATTCGAGAGACACTTCAAAACTAATGTGGCAACGCCATGCCATGGGAGAACGCTTACAGAAAGGACGCATTCATGGGAAAAAATGACATAAAAAAATTATTAATTAATTAAATGCTTACAGCACCTGGTATTCCCAGGCGGTCTCCCATCCAAGTACTAACCAGGCCCGACCCTGCTTGGCTTCCGAGATCAGACGAGAGCGGGCGTGCTCAGGGTGGTGTGGCCGTAAGCGAGTGCTGACTCGCTTCGATAGACACTTCAAGACTTATGTGGCAACGCCATGACATCAGTGAACGCTTACAGAAAGATCGCATTCATGGGAAAAAATGACATAAATAATTAATTAATTAAATGCTTACAGAACCTGGTATTCCCAGGCGGTCTCCCATCCAAGTACTAACCAGGCCCGACCCTGCTTGGCTTCCGAGATCAGACGAGAGCGGGCTTGCTCAGGGTGGTGTGGCCGTAAGCGAGTGCTGACTCGATTCGAGAGACACTTCAAAACTAATGTGGCAACGCCATGCCATGGGAGAATGCTTACAGAAAGGACGCATTCATGGGAAAAATGACATAAATAATTAATTAATTAAATGCTTACAGCACCAGGTATTCCCAGGCGGTCTCCCATCCAAGTACTAACCAGGCCCGACCCTGCTTGGCTTCCGAGATCAGACGAGAGCGGGCGTGCTCAGGGTGGTGTGGCCGTAAACGAGTGCTGACTCGATTCGAGAGACACTTCAAGGCTAATGTGGCAACGCAATGACATCGGTAAATGGTTACAGAAAGGACGCATTCATGGGAAAAAATGACATAAAAAAATAATTAATTAATTAAATGCTTACAGCACCTGGTATTCCCAGGCGGTCTCCCATCCAAGTACTAACCAGGCCCGACCCTGCTTGGCTTCCGAGATCAGACGAGAGCGGGCGTGCTCAGGGTGGTGTGGCCGTAAGCGAGTGCTGACTCGCTTCGATAGACACTTTAAGACTAATGTGGCAACGCCATGACATCAGTGAACGCTTACAGAAAGATCGCATTCATGGGAAAAAATGACATAAAAAAATTATTAATTAATTAAATGCTTACAGCACCTGGTATTCCCAGGCGGTCTCCCATCCAAGTACTAACCAGGCCCGACCCTGCTTGGCTTCCGAGATCAGACGAGAGCGGGCGTGCTCAGGGTGGTGTGGCCGTAAGCGAGTGCTGACTCGCTTCGATAGACACTTCAAGACTTATGTGGCAACGCCATGACATCAGTGAACGCTTACAGAAAGATCGCATTCATGGGAAAAAATGACATAAATAATTAATTAATTAAATGCTTACAGCACCTGGTATTCCCAGGCGGTCTCCCATCCAAGTACTAACCAGGCCCGACCCTGCTTGGTTTCCGAGATCAGACAAGAGCGGGCTTGCTCAGGGTGGTGTGGCCGTAAACGAGTGCTGACTCGATTCGAGAGACACTTCAAAACTAATGTGGCAACGCCATGCCATGGGAGAATGCTTACAGAAAGGACGCATTCATGGGAAAAATGACATAAATAATTAATTAATTAAATGCTTACAGCACCAGGTATTCCCAGGCGGTCTCCCATCCAAGTACTAACCGGGCCCGACCCTGCTTGGCTTCCGAGATCAGACGAGAGCGGGCGTGCTCAGGGTGGTGTGGCCGTAAACGAGTGCTGACTCGATTCGAGAGACACTTCAAGGCTAATGTGGCAACGCAATGACATCGGTAAATGGTTACAGAAAGGACGCATTCATGGGAAAAAATGACATAAAAAAATAATTAATTAATTAAATGCTTACAGCACCTGGTATTCCCAGGCGGTCTCCCATCCAAGTACTTACCAGGCCCGACCCTGCTTGGCTTCCGAGATCAGACGAGAGCGGGCGTGCTCAGGGTGGTGTGGCCGTAAGGGAGTGCTGACTCGCTTCGATAGACACTTCAAGACTTATGTGGCAACGCCATGACATCAGTGAACGCTTACAGAAAGATCGCATTCATGGGAAAAAATGATATAAATAATTAATTAATTAAATGCTTACAGCACCTGATATTCCCAGGCGGTCTCCCATCCAAGTACTAACCAGGCCCGACCCTGCTTGGCTTCCGAGATCAGACGAGAGCGGGCGTGCTCAGGGTGGTGTGGCCATAAGCGAGTGCTGACTCGCTTCGATAGACACTTCAAGACTTATGTGGCAACGCCATGACATCAGTGAACGCTTACAGAAAGATCGCATTCATGGGAAAAAATGACATAAAAAAATAATTAATTAATTAAATGCTTACAGCACCTGGTATTCCCAGGCGGTCTCCCATCCAAGTACTAACCAGGCCCGACCCTGCTTGGCTTCCGAGATCAGACGAGAGCGGGCGTGCTCAGGGTGGTGTGGCCGTAAGCGAGTGCAGACTCGATTCGAGAGACACTTCAAAACTAATGTGGCAACGCCATGCCATGGGAGAACGCTTACAGAAAGGACGCATTCATGGGAAAATATGACATAAATAAATATTTAATTAATTAAATGCTTACAGCACCTGGTATTCCCAGGCGGTCTCCCATCCAAGTACTAACCAGGCCCGACCCTGCTTGGCTTCCGAGATCAGACGAGAGCGGGCGTGCTCAGGGTGGTGTGGCCGTAAGCGAGTGCTGACTCGCTTCGATAGACACTTCAAGACTTATGTGGCAACGCCATGACATCAGTGAACGCTTACAGAAAGATCGCATTCATGGGAAAAAATGACATAAATAATTAATTAATTAAATGCTTACAGAACCTGGTATTCCCAGGCGGTCTCCCATTCAAGTACTAACCAGGCCCGACCCTGCTTGGCTTCCGAGATCAGACGAGAGCGGGCTTGCTCAGGGTGGTGTGGCCGTAAGCGAGTGCTGATTCGATTCGAGAGACACTTCAAAACTAATGTGGCAACGCCATGCCATGGGAGAATGCTTACAGAAAGGACGCATTCATGGGAAAAATGACATAAATAATTAATTAATTAAATGCTTACAGCACTAGGTATTCTCAGGCGGTCTTCCATCCAAGTACTAACCAGGCCCGACCCTGCTTGGCTTCCGAGATCAGACGAGAGCGGGCGTGCTCAGGGTGGTGTGGCCGTAAACGAGTGCTGACTCGATTCGAGAGACACTTCAAGGCTAATGTGGCAACGCAATGACATCGGTAAATGGTTACAGAAAGGACGCATTCATGGGAAAAAATGACATAAAAAAATAATTAATTAATTAAATGCTTACAGCACCTGGTATTCCCAGGCGGTCTCCCATCCAAGTACTTACCAGGCCCGACCCTGCTTGGCTTCCGAGATCAGACGAGAGCGGGCGTGCTCAGGGTGGTGTGGCCGTAAGCGAGTGCTGACTCGCTTCGATAGACACTTCAAGACTTATGTGGCAACGCCATGACATCAGTGAACGCTTACAGAAAGATCGCATTCATGGGAAAAAATGACATAAATAATTAATTAATTAAATGCTTACAGCACCTGATATTCCCAGGCGGTCTCCCATCCAAGTACTAACCAGGCCCGACCCTGCTTGGCTTCCGAGATCAGACGAGAGCGGGCGTGCTCAGGGTGGTGTGGCCATAAGCGAGTGCTGACTCGCTTCGATAGACACTTCAAGACTTATGTGGCAACGCCATGACATCAGTGAACGCTTACAGAAAGATCGCATTCATGGGAAAAAATGACATAAAAAAATAATTAATTAATTAAATGCTTACAGCACCTGGTATTCCCAGGCGGTCTCCCATTCAAGTACTAACCAGGCCCGACCCTGCTTGGCTTCCGAGATCAGACGAGAGCGGGCGTGCTCAGGGTGGTGTCGCCGTAAGCGAGTGCAGACTCGATTCGAGAGACACTTCAAAACTAATGTGGCAACGCCATGCCATGGGAGAACGCTTACAGAAAGGACGCATTCATGGAAAAATATGACATAAATAAATATTTAATTAATTAAATGCTTACAGCACCTGGTATTCCCAGGCGGTCTCCCATCCAAGTACTATCCAGGCCCGACCCTGCTTGGCTTCCGAGATCAGACGAGAGCGGGCGTGCTCAGGGTGGTGTGGCTGTAAGCGAGTGCTGACTCGCTTCGATAGACACTTCAAGACTTATGTGGCAACGCCATGACATCAGTGAACGCTTACAGAAAGATCGCATTCATGGGAAAAAATGACATAAATAATTAATTAATTAAATGCTTACAGAACCTGGTATTCCCAGGCGGTCTCCCATCCAAGTACTAACCAGGCCCGACCCTGCTTGGCTTCCGAGATCAGACGAGAGCGGGCTTGCTCAGGGTGGTGTGGCCGTAAGCGAGTGCTGATTCGATTCGAGAGACACTTCAAAACTAATGTGGCAACGCCATGCCATGGGAGAATGCTTACAGAAAGGACGCATTCATGGGAAAAATGACATAAATAATTAATTAATTAAATGCTTACAGCACTAGGTATTCTCAGGCGGTCTTCCATCCAAGTACTAACCAGGCCCGACCCTGCTTGGCTTCCGAGATCAGACGAGAGCGGGCGTGCTCAGGGTGGTGTGGCCGTAAACGAGTGCTGACTCGATTCGAGAGACACTTCAAGGCTAATGTGGCAACGCAATGACATCGGTAAATGGTTACAGAAAGGACGCATTCATGGGAAAAAATGACATAAAAAAATAATTAATTAATTAAATGCTTACAGCACCTGGTATTCCCAGGCGGTCTCCCATCCAAGTACTAACCAGGCCCGACCCTGCTTGGCTTCCGAGATCAGACGAGAGCGGGCGTGCTCAGGGTGGTGTGGCCGTAAACGAGTGCTGACTCGCTTCGATAGACACTTCAAGACTTATGTGGCAACGCCATGACATCAGTGAACGCTTACAGAAAGATCGCATTCATGGGAAAAAATGACATAAAAAAATAATTAATCAATTAAATGCTTACAGCACCTGGTATTCCCAGGCGGTCTCCCATCCAAGTACTAACCAGGCCCGACCCTGCTTGGCTTCCGAGATCAGACGAGAGCGGGCGTGCTCAGGGTGGTGTGGCCGTAAACGAGTGCTGACTCGATTCGAGAGACACTTTAAGGCTAATGTGGCAACGCAATGACATCGGTAAATGGTTACAGAAAGGACGCATTCATGGGAAAAAATGACTTAAAAAAAATTATTAATTAATTAAATGCTTACAACACCTGGTATTCCCAGGCGGTCTCCCATCCAAGTACTAACCAGGCCCGACCCTGCTTGGCTTCCGAGATCAGACGAGAGCGGGCGTGCTCAGGGTGGTGTGGCCGTAAGCGAGTGCAGACTCGATTCGAGAGACACTTCAAAACTAATGTGGCAACGCCATGCCATGGGAGAACGCTTACAGAAAGGACGCATTCATGGGAAAATATGACATAAATAAATATTTAATTAATTAAATGCTTACAGCACCTGGCATTCCCAGGCGGTCTCCCATCCAAGTACTAACCAGGCCCAACCCTGCTTGGCTTCCGAGATCAGACGAGAGCGGGCGTGCTCAGGGTGGTGTGGCCGTAAGCGAGTGCGGACTTGATTCGAGAGACACTTCAAAACTAATGTGGCAACGCCATGCCATGGGAGAACGCTTACAGAAAGGACGCATTCATGGGAAAAAATGACATAAAAAAATTATTAATTAATTAAATGCTTACAGCACCTGGTATTCCCAGGCGGTCTCCCATCCAAGTACTAACCAGGCCCGACCCTGCTTGGCTTCCGAGATCAGACGAGAGCGGGCGTGCTCAGGGTGGTGTGGCCGTAAGCGAGTGCTGACTCGCTTCGATAGACACTTCAAGACTTATGTGGCAACGCCATGACATCAGTGAACGCTTACAGAAAGATCGCATTCATGGGAAAAAAGTGACATAAATAATTAATTAATTAAATGCTTACAGAACCTGGTATTCCCAGGCGGTCTCCCATCCAAGTACTAACCAGGCCCGACCCTGCTTGGCTTCCGAGATCAGACGAGAGCGGGCTTGCTCAGGGTGGTGTGGCCGTAAGCGAGTGCTGACTCGATTCGAGAGACACTTCAAAACTAATGTGGCAACGCCATGCCATGGGAGAATGCTTACAGAAAGGACGCATTCATGGGAAAAATGACATAAATAATTAATTAATTAAATGCTTACAGCACCAGGTATTCCCAGGCGGTCTCCCATCCAAGTACTAACCAGGCCCGACCCTGCTTGGCTTCCGAGATCAGACGAGAGCGGGCGTGCTCAGGGTGGTGTGGCCGTAAACGAGTGCTGACTCGATTCGAGAGACACTTCAAGGCTAATGTGGCAACGCAATGACATCGGTAAATGGTTACAGAAAGGACGCATTCATGGGAAAAAATGACATAAAAAAATAATTAATTAATTAAATGCTTACAGCACCTGGTATTCCCAGGCGGTCTCCCATCCAAGTACTAACCAGGCCCGACCCTGCTTGGCTTCCGAGATCAGACGAGAGCGGGCTTGCTCAGGGTGGTGTGGCCGTAAGCGAGTGCTGACTCGATTCGAGAGACACTTCAAGGCTAATGTGGCAACGCAATGACATCGGTAAATGGTTACAGAAAGGACGCATTCATGGGAAAAAATGACATAAAAAAAATTATTAATTAATTAAATGCTTACAACACCTGGTATTCCCAGGCGGTCTCCCATCCAAGTACTAACCAGGCCCGACCCTGCTTGGCTTCCGAGATCAGACGAGAGCGGGCGTGCTCAGGGTGGTGTGGCCGTAAGCGAGTGCAGACTCGATTCGAGAGACACTTCAAAACTAATGTGGCAACGCCATGCCATGGGAGAACGCTTACAGAAAGGACGCATTCATGGGAAAATATGACATAAATAAATATTTAATTAATTAAATGCTTACAGCACCTGGTATTCCCAGGCGGTCTCCCATCCAAGTACTAACCAGGCCCGACCCTGCTTGGCTTCCGAGATCAGACGAGAGCGGGCGTTCTCAGGGTGGTGTGGCCGTAAGCGAGTGCGGACTTGATTCGAGAGACACTTCAAAACTAATGTGGCAACGCCATGCCATGGGAGAATGCTTACAGAAAGGACGCATTCATGGCAAAAATGACATAAATAAATAATTAATTAAATTCTTACAGCACCAGGTATTCCCAGGCGGTCTCCCATCCAAGTACTAACCAGGCCCGACCCTGCTTGGCTTCCGAGATCAGACGAGAGCGGGCGTGCTTTTTTTTTTTTTTTTTTTTTTTTTTATTGTTATTTCATGTAAAATACATCAGCATACAAAAAATGTAATTTTTAAGGAAACATTTCATAAGTCACATCGCAGAAGCATCTTTTCCGCACATTCAGAACACAATTTTAAACCAAGAAACTAAAACAAAAGTTAATCTTCTCCTAGCATGTTAAAAAGCTTTTGATTAAAAACACCTATAACATCTTTGGTAAAGATTTTGTAAAAGTCCCCCATCTTGTTCTCCAATTTAAAATAATTGTACAACATTTCCACATAGTCTTCTACCATCTGCTTAAAAAGCACCCATAGGTTCAAAGTAAAATTCCTGTGTCTTGCTACATTCCTTCTTTTCCATATTGCTTTTTTCGCTATGATTAACAACAAATTCACAAGTTTCCTGTTTTCTTTGTTCTCTGTCATTCCCAGCATAAAAAATCTCTTCCAGTCAGTTTCCTCTTCATTTTCTCTTAATTCTGTGACAACTTCTTTAAGTTTATTAAAAAATGGGTTCAGCTTTTCACAGAATAAAAACAGATGTAACATACCTTCATCCTCTTTTTTACAGACTTTACACTGGGCATTTGTTTGTTTGTTCATTGCACAGAGTTTCATTTCAGTAAAAATTACATTATGTCTGATAAAATAGTCAAAACATTCCAAGTCCACATTTAACCACTTCCATGTTCTATTTTTCCAAATGTCCTTTTCATCAAGTTCATTAAAGTGTCTTAGCCACATCTGGTTAGCAACAGGTGCTTTAAAAACTCTATTTGTAAAAAAATCATAAAACATTTTCACTGTTCCCAAAATAAAATTAACCCTTTTGTCTTTACATTTTAAAAACACCATCATCTTATCTTCCTTTCCCTCCCTTTTATTTATCACTTCTAACCACTGTCTTGGAATTGCTTTCTTAACTTCCTCATATTGGTTTATTAAAGTTGTCACATTAAAATCTTCCTTCTCATCCTCCATTGCATCAATAATGACCTGGATTGGTAAAAATCCTTCTTTAACTTCCCACAAGATGTCTCTGACTTTTACGATCCCCACTTGTAACCACTTCTTATAATAAATGTCTTTCTCATTTATTTTGATTTTATCATTTAAAAACAGGGGCTGATTTAAAATCCTTTCCCTCCCCTCTGGATTAAAATCCACCTCAGTTAAAAAAAGCCTCCATGCATTTAAAACCTCCTTATAAAACTGTGGAATCCCTTCCATCATCCAGGCTTTTAACTTCATCCATAAAGTGTCTTCTTCAAGCGTAAAACCTCCACATTTGTTTAAATAAAAACCCATCAATTTCTTCCACTCAGCTTTGTTTTTGTCATCTAGATATTTTCTAACCACTTTTACCCTCATACTGTTCATCTTTTGTTCTACATCTTGCAATCCTAGCCCTCCCTCTTCTGGTTTTCCTATAAGCGTATGATATGCTATCCTTGGAGGCTTTTTTTCCCATAAAAATTCTAAAACACTCTTTTTTATTCTTTGGGCAACCCAGCTCGGCAGTGACATCACATGCAAATTATACCACATCTTAGAAAGCATTAGCATGTTGACAATTAAAATTTTCCCCTTTAAACTTAAAAACATATTTCTCCAAAAAATCAATCTTCTCTCCATCCCTCCCAACGTTTGCTCCCACAAGTTGTTGACAGCCTCTTTCTCGTTTTTTGCTAAAATAACACCTAATATCTTCATCTCTTGTACCTCCTTGAACTTAACAACCCCTGTTAAAACCTCTGTTGTTCCAAACTTCATATATACTGTTTTATCCTCATTTAGTTTTGCACCTGAGCCCATACAGTAGCATTTCATTTTTTCCATTACTTCTTTTACGCTTTCTATATTCTCAATTACAATTGTCGTATCATCTGCATATTGGAATATTCTTGTTAATTCCTCTTTGTCTTCTAATTCTATTCCATTTATATGTTTTCCTCTGTTAATTAGAAGCCCTAGGGGTTCTGCCACCAAAGAGTACAGCTGTGCTGAGAGTGGACACCCTTGTCTAATAGATCTTAAAACTTTAAAGGGTTGAGTTAAATAACCATTACATTTTACCTTAGTTAAAATGTCAGTATATAAAACTGAAATCCATTTTATGAATTTCTGCCCAAAGCCAAATTGTTTTAGAACTGCAAATAAGAATCTGTGTTCCACTCTATCAAATGCCTTCTCAAAGTCCATGCTTATTATATATGCGCTTTTACCCTTTTCTTTTATATACCACGTTATGTCTCTAATGCTGCTTGTAATATCTGCTATATCTCTTCCCATTACTCCGTAAGCTTGATTAGTTTCAATTATATTGGGCAGTACCTGTTTTAGTCTATTTGCTAAAACTTTAGCTAAAACTTTAAGGTCTGTGTTTAGCATTGTGATTGGTCTATAATTTTTCAAGTCTGTTTTATTTCCTTTTTTCTTATATATAATTTTCATTAGACCTAACCCCATTCTTGGGTGCACTTTTCCTTTTTCAAAGATCTCTTCATAAACCTCTTTTAAAATAATACTTATTTTTCCTTTGAAAGCTTTATAAAACTCATTCCCAATGCCGTCTATCCCTGGGCTTTTCTTCGTTCCTAATTGATTGATGGCTTCTATAATTTCTTCTGTTGTAATATCTTTTTCACAATCATTTTTGTCTTCTTTATCAACTTTTCTCGTTATTTGTTGTAATAAGATTTTTCTTTTTGTCTCATCTCCTTCTTCTGATGTAAAAAGTTCCTCATAAAACTGGTTTACCTCTTTTAAAATACCCTCTGTACTTAATATCACTTTTCCTTCTTTGTTTCTGAGTTCTTTAATTATTCCTGCCTTCCCCCTACTTTTCTCAAGGTTTAAAAAGAACTTGTTGCATTTTTCTCCTTCTACTGTGTATTTCGCTTTGCTTCTTAGCATCGCCCCTTTGTACTTTTCTTCTTCTATTTTCTTTAGTTTTTCCTCCACTTCAATTACTCTTTGTATGTTTACCTCATTTTTGTTTAACTCCTCTTTTAATGTTTTTCTTATTTCTTCCTCTTTTATTCTTTTCACCTTTTGCAACAATTTACTATAGCTCATTGCATATTTCCTAATGTCATATTTCATGTTTTCCCACCATTGTCTTTTATCTTCTATATACATAAGGTCTGTTTTTCCTTCATCTAATATATTTTCTATCTCTTTTTTAAAATGCTGTTCCTTTAAAACTTCAGTGTTTAAAATCCATACCCCTGGTCCCTTCATTTCTCCTTTAAAATCCATTCTCATTAACACCATTTTGTGATCACTTAAAGTTGTTTCTTTATAAAACACTCCATCAATAAAACATTCCAAATTCCTGGTGCTTAAAAAGTGGTCTATTCTAGTTTGACACATAAAATTCCCCACCAGCTGTCTTCTTGTATATTCCCTATTTTTTTCATTTCTCTCCCTCCACACATCAATCATGTTTTTTTTCCCCATCAACGACCTTAACTCCTTTCTACCCCCATCTGATTTAAAGATCATTCCATTAGCCATGTCCATTTTACTAAAAACAGTGTTAAAATCCCCCGCAATCATTACCCTCTCCCATTTTTCAACTACTTCAGCTATAACATTAAAATATCTTTTCTTTTCTATTTCTTCATTTGGAGCATGTACGTTTACTAAAATAAAATCATCTTCTTCCATCTTAATTTCTACTGCCATGCATTTCCCTTTTGTGTCATTATACATTAGTTTTGTCATGATACCTCTATCTTGTCTTATTAACACCGCCACTCCTCCTCCCATTTTTCCCTCTCCATTATTAAAAAATAATTCTCCTTCCCATCTTCTTTTAAAATCCTCCATTACACTTTCTTTCCAGTTTGTCTCTTGCAATAAAATCACATCTTCATCTCTACACAGTTCCTTAACTTTTTCAAATTTCACACCATTCATTAATCCCCTTGCATTAAAGCTCACAATTTTTAACACCATTAAATAAAAAGAAAAAAAGAAAAACTTTTGCATCAACATTTTGTTAGTCAATTTTCCTCCCCTGCCTTTTCACTTCTTCCACAGTCTTGTATCTCTTCAGAACTTTGTTTCCACATTTTATTTTTAGCTTTCTCTAAATTTGGTATTACCTTAATTTTTCTCCTTCTTTTGTTGGTTGTTCCCAACGTGCTGTCTTCGTCAATGTTTTCACTGTCTTTGTCCTTTCCTTCCTCCTCCCCAGTTTGTTCTTTCTCCTTTGGCTCCTTCGTTTCAATTTGTTGAGTATCGTTTTCCTCCATCAAATCCTCCATTTCCTCGCTTTCCTGTGTTAATTCAGTCTTTTCAATCTCGTTGTCATTGTCCTCTCCTTGTGTCACTCCAGTATTCTCATTTTGCTCCTCACTTTTCTGTGTTAATTCAGTCTTTTCAATCTCGTTGTCATTGTCCTCTCCTTGTGTCGCTCCAATGTCCTCACGTTGCTCCTCTTCGCTGTCTGTTTCATGCATCTGCCCGCTCTCCTGCTCTTCTTCCTGTTGATGGTCTCTATACCAGCATTCGCACTTGTCCAGTGCTCGCTTGCAGTCCGGACACCTCACTACCTTGCAGTCCCTCGCGAAGTGGCCTGTTTCCTCGCATTTAAAGCATTTAAAATCCGGACAGTCCTTCATCATGTGTTCAGGGCTCATACACAACCTGCAGGTTCTCACCTGCTGGCTATGTATCACTCTGAAGTATTGAGGACCTTCTCCCGTTTCAAGTCTAGTGCTGTAGGGCAAGGAGGCCACTTCTTTTGGGAACCGTACCTTCAGGAACCTTGTTCCATCCTCTATGTGGGTGCCGTTGTAGAATCGTCTCCTTATCTGTGAGATGGGAGTTACCCCCCATCCCTGTAGCTTCTGTAATATCTCGCCGTCGTCCAGGTATGCGGGCAGATGCATAAAAGAGACAACAAAATCTTTATTATTCAACTTTTTAATTTCACAAATCTTTCCTTTAATCATTAGTCCTCCATCCAACTTTTCAATATCTTCCTCCTTTTCAAAGGTAATTTCATATTCTTTCATCATTTTGGGCCTTACCGCTAGTATGCTTGTAACGTCCATCTTGTCAAGCAATGCCTGAATTATGTCCTCTGGTTTTCCTTCATGCACCTCTGCCAGATCAACTACCACCGTTGCTTCTTTAGTGTAGTATCTTTTATATCTCCTTTCCGGGCCATCCTTATCTCGTTGTCTTTTTTCCGGTCCGTTTTCCATTTGCTGATGCGTTCCTCGTTCTAAATCCATGTCTGTTGCTGTTATATTGTCCATTCCTCAAAGAAACAAGCAACAACACACAAAAAAACTAAAACGATCCCTCCCAAACAGCTAAGCTGTTGGGAGGACAAGTAACAAAATAACAAAAAACAAACAAACAAAAAAACCTTTTAGGACTAAATAAACACAAATAGAAAAACTCAAACGTGTGGAGAGCCTTTCCCTCTCTACTGCAGCCTCACACTTCCTTGTTACTTCCTTGTTGCTCTCTAGCGCCCTCAGGGTGGTGTGGCCGTGAACGAGTGCTGACTCGATTCGAGAGACACTTCAAGGCTAATGTGGCAACGTAATGACATCGGTAAATGGTTACAGAAAGGACGCATTCATGGGAAAAAATGACATAAAAAAATAATTAATTAATTAAATGCTTACAGCACCTGGTATTCCCAGGCGGTCTCCCATCCAAGTACTAACCAGGCCCGACCCTGCTTGGCTTCCGAGATCAGACGAGAGCGGGCGTGCTCAGGGTGGTGTGGCCGTAAGCGAGTGCAGACTCGATTCGAGAGACACTTCAAAACTAATGTGGCAACGCCATGCCATGGGAGAACGCTTACAGAAAGGACGCATTCATGGGAAAATATGACATAAATAAATATTTAATTAATTAAATGCTTACAGCACCTGGTATTCCCAGGCGGTCTCCCATCCAAGTACTAACCAGGCCCGACCCTGCTTGGCTTCCGAGATCAGACGAGAGCGGGCGTGCTCAGGGTGGTGTGGCCGTAAGCGAGTGCGGACTTGATTCGAGAGACACTTCAAAACTAATGTGGCAACGCCATGCCATGGGAGAACGCTTACAGAAAGGACGCATTAATGGGAAAAAAAGACATAAAAAAATAATTAATTAATTAAATGCTTACAGCACCTGGTATTCCCAGGCGGTCTCCCATCCAAGTACTAACCAGGCCCGACCCTGCTTGGCTTCCGAGATCAGACGAGAGCGGGCGTGCTCAGGGTGGTGTGGCCGTAAGCGAGTGCTGACTCGCTTCGATAGACACTTCAAGACTTATGTGGCAACGCCATGACATCAGTGAACGCTTACAGAAAGATCGCATTCATGGGAAAAAATGACATAAAAAAATAATTAATTAATTAAATGCTTACAGCACCTGGTATTCCCAGGCGGTCTCCCATCCAAGTACTAACCAGGCCCGACCCTGCTTGGCTTCCGAGATCAGACGAGAGCGGGCGTGCTCAGGGTGGTGTGGCCGTAAGCGAGTGCTGACTCGATTCGAGAGACACTTCAAGGCTAATGTGGCAACGCAATGACATCGGTAAATGGTTACAGAAAGGACGCATTCATGGGAAAAAATGACATAAAAAAAATTATTAATTAATGAAATGCTTACAACACCTGGTATTCCCAGGCGGTCTCCCATCCAAGTACTAACCAGGCCCGACCCTGCTTGGCTTCCGAGATCAGACAAGAGCGGGCGTGCTCAGGGTGGTGTGGCCGTAAGCGAGTGCAGACTCGATTCGAGAGACACTTCAAAACTAATGTGGCAACGCCATGCCATGCCATGGGAGAACGCTTACAGAAAGGACGCATTCATGGGAAAATATGACATAAATAAATATTTAATTAATTAAATGCTTACAGCACCTGGTATTCCCAGGCGGTCTCCCATCCAAGTACTAACCAGGCCCGACCCTGCTTGGCTTCCGAGATCAGACGAGAGCGGGCGTGCTCAGGGTGGTGTGGCCGCAAGCGAGTGCGGACTTGATTCGAGAGACACTTCAAAACTAATGTGGCAACGCCATGCCATGGGAGAACGCTTACAGAAAGGACGCATTCATGGGAAAAAATGACATAAAAAATTATTAATTAATTAAATGCTTACAGCACCTGGTATTCCCAGGCGGTCTCACATCCAAGTACTAACCAGGCCCGACCCTGCTTGGCTTCCGAGATCAGACGAGAGCGGGCGTGCTCAGGGTGGTGTGGCCGTAAGCGAGTGCTGACTCGCTTCGATAGACACTTCAAGACTTATGTGGCAACGCCATGACATCAGTGAACGCTTACAGAAAGATCGCATTCATGGGAAAAAATGACATAAATAATTAATTAATTAAATGCTTACAGAACCTGGTATTCCCAGGCGGTCTCCCATCCAAGTACTAACCAGGCCCAACCCTGCTTGGCTTCCGAGATCAGACGAGAGCGGGCTTGCTCAGGGTGGTGTGGCCGTAAGCGAGTGCTGACTCAATTCGAGAGACACTTCAAAACTAATGTGGCAACGCCATGCCATGGGAGAACGCTTACAGAAAGGACGCATTCATGGGAAAAATGACATAAATAATTAATTAATTAAATGCTTACAGCACCAGGTATTCCCAGGCGGTCTCCCATCCAAGTACTAACCAGGCCCGACCCTGCTTGGCTTCCGAGATCAGACGAGAGCGGGCGTGCTCAGGGTGGTGTGGCCGTAAGCGAGTGCGGACTCGATTCAAGAGACACTTCAAAACTAATGTGGCAACGCCATGCCATGGGAGAACGCTTACAGAAAGGACGCATTCATGGGAAAATATGACATAAATAAATATTTAATTAATTAAATGCTTACAGCACCTGGTATTCCCAGGCGGTCTCCCATCCAAGTACTAACCAGGCCCGACCCTGCTTGGCTTCCGAGATCAGACGAGAGCGGGCGTGCTCAGGGTGGTGTGGCCGTAAGCGAGTGCGGACTTGATTCGAGAGACACTTCAAAACTAATGTGGCAACGCCATGCCATGGGAGAACGCTTACAGAAAGGACGCATTCATGGGAAAAAATGACATAAAAAAATTATTAATTAATTAAATGTTTACAGCACCTGGTATTCCCAGGCGGTCTCCCATCCAAGTACTAACCAGGCCCGACCCTGCTTGGCTTCCGAGATCAGACGAGAGCGGGCGTGCTCAGGGTGGTGTGGCCGTAAGCGAGTGCTGACTCGCTTCGATAGACACTTCAAGACTTATGTGGCAACGCCATGACATCAGTGAACGCTTACAGAAAGATCGCATTCATGGGAAAAAATGACATAAATAATTAATTAATTAAATGCTTACAGAACCTGGTATTCCCAGGCGGTCTCCCATCCAAGTACTAACCAGGCCCGACCCTGCTTGGCTTCCGAGATCAGACGAGAGCGGGCGTGCTCAGGGTGGTGTGGCCGCAAGCGAGTGCGGACTTGATTCGAGAGACACTTCAAAACTAATGTGGCAACGCCATGCCATGGGAGAACGCTTACAGAAAGGACGCATTCATGGGAAAAAATGACATAAAAAATTATTAATTAATTAAATGCTTACAGCACCTGGTATTCCCAGGCGGTCTCCCATCCAAGTACTAACCAGGCCCGACCCTGCTTGGCTTCCGAGATCAGACGAGAGCGGGCGTGCTCAGGGTGGTGTGGCCGTAAGCGAGTGCTGACTCGCTTCGATAGACACTTCAAGACTTATGTGGCAACGCCATGACATCAGTGAACGCTTACAGAAAGATCGCATTCATGGGAAAAAATGACATAAATAATTAATTAATTAAATGCTTACAGAACCTGGTATTCCCAGGCGGTCTCCCATCCAAGTACTAACCAGGCCCAACCCTGCTTGGCTTCCGAGATCAGACGAGAGCGGGCTTGCTCAGGGTGGTGTGGCCGTAAGCGAGTGCTGACTCAATTCGAGAGACACTTCAAAACTAATGTGGCAACGCCATGCCATGGGAGAACGCTTACAGAAAGGACGCATTCATGGGAAAAATGACATAAATAATTAATTAATTAAATGCTTACAGCACCAGGTATTCCCAGGCGGTCTCCCATCCAAGTACTAACCAGGCCCGACCCTGCTTGGCTTCCGAGATCAGACGAGAGCGGGCGTGCTCAGGGTGGTGTGGCCGTAAGCGAGTGCGGACTTGATTCGAGAGACACTTCAAAACTAATGTGGCAACGCCATGCCATGGGAGAACGCTTACAGAAAGGACGCATTCATGGGAAAAAATGACATAAAAAAATTATTAATTAATTAAATGTTTACAGCACCTGGTATTCCCAGGCGGTCTCCCATCCAAGTACTAACCAGGCCCGACCCTGCTTGGCTTCCGAGATCAGACGAGAGCGGGCGTGCTCAGGGTGGTGTGGCCGTAAGCGAGTGCTGACTCGCTTCGATAGACACTTCAAGACTTATGTGGCAACGCCATGACATCAGTGAACGCTTACAGAAAGATCGCATTCATGGGAAAAAATGACATAAATAATTAATTAATTAAATGCTTACAGAACCTGGTATTCCCAGGCGGTCTCCCATCCAAGTACTAACCAGGCCCGACCCTGCTTGGCTTCCGAGATCAGACGAGAGCGGGCGTGCTCAGGGTGGTGTGGCCGTAAACGAGTGCTGACTCGATTCGAGAGACACTTCAAGGCTAATGTGGCAACGCAATGACATCGGTAAATGGTTACAGAAAGGACGCATTCATGGGAAAAAATGACATAAAAAAATAATTAATTAATTAAATGCTTACAGCACCTGGTATTCCCAGGCGGTCTCCCATCCAAGTACTAACCAGGCCCGACCCTGCTTGGCTTCCGAGAGCGGGCGTGCTCAGGGTGGTGTGGCCGTAAGCGAGTGCTGACTCGCTTCGATAGACACTTCAAAACGTATGTGGCAACGCCATGACATCAGTGAACGCTTACAGAAAGATCGCATTCATGGGAAAAAATGACATAAAAAAATAATTAATTAATTAAATGCTTACAGCACCTGGTATTCCCAGGCGGTCTCCCATCCAAGTACTAACCAGGCTCGACCCTGCTTGGCTTCCGAGATCAGACGAGAGCGGGCGTGCTCAGGGTGGTGTGGCCGTAAGCGAGTGCTGACTCGATTCGAGAGACACTTCAAGGCTAATGTGGCAACGCAATGACATCGGTAAATGGTTACAGAAAGGACGCATTCATGGGAAAAAATGACATAAATAATTAATTAATTAAATGCTTACAGAACCTGGTATTCCCAGGCGGTCTCCCATCCAAGAACTAACCAGCCCCGACCCTGCTTGGCTTCCGAGATCAGACGAGAGCGGGCTTGCTCAGGGTGGTGTGGCCGTAAGCGAGTGCTGACTCGATTCGAGAGACACTTCAAAACTAATGTGGCAACGCCATGCCATTGGAGAACGCTTACAGAAAGGACGCATTCATGAGAAAAATGACATAAATAATTAATTAATTAAATGCTTACAGCACCAGGTATTCCCAGGCGGTCTCCCATCCAAGTACTAAACAGGCCCGACCCTGCTTGGCTTCCGAGATCAGACGAGAGCGGGCGTGCTCAGGGTGGTGTGGCCGTAAGCGAGTGCGGACTTGATTCGAGAGACACTTCAAAACTAATGTGGCAACGCCATGCCATGGGAGAAAGCTTACAGAAAGGACGCATTCATGGGAAAAATGACATAAATAATTAATTAATTAAATTCTTACAGCACCAGGTATTCCCAGGCGGTCTCCCATCCAAGTACCAACCAGGCCCGACCCTGGTTCGCTTCCGAGATCAGACGAGAGCGGGCGTGCTCAGGATGGTGTGGCCGTAAACGAGTGCTGACTCGATTCGAGAGACACTTCAAGGCTAATGTGGCAACGCAATGACATCGGTAAATGGTTACAGAAAGGACGCATTCATGGGAAAAAATGACATAAAAAAAAATAATTAATTAATTAAATGCTTACAGCACCTGGTATTCCCAGGCGGTCTCCCATCCAAGTACTAACCAGGCCCGACCCTGCTTGGCTTTCGAGATCAGACGAGAGCGGGCGTGCTCAGGGTGGTGTGGCCGTAAGCAAGAGCTGACTCGCTGCGATAGACACTTCAAGACTTATGTGGCAACGCCATGACATCAGTGAACGCTTACAGAAAGATCGCATTCATGGGAAAAAATGACATAAAAAAATAATTAATTAATTAAATGCTTACAGCACCTGGTATTCCCAGGCGGTCTCCCATCCAAGTACTAACCAGGCCCGACCCTGCTTGGCTTCCGAGATCAGACGAGAGCGGGCGTGCTCAGGGTGGTGTGGCCGTGAGCGAGTGTGGACTTGATTCGAGAGACACTTCAAAACTAATGTGGCAACGCCATGCCATGGGAGAACGCTTACAGAAAGGACGCATTCATGGGAAAAAAAACATAAAAAAATAATTAATTAATTAAATGCTTACAGCACCTGGTATTCCCAGGCGGTCTCCCATCCAAGTACTAACCAGGCCCGACCCTGCTTGGCTTCCGAGATCAGACGAGAGCGGGCGTGCTCAGGGTGGTGTGGCCGTAAGCGAGTGCTGACTCGCTTCGATAGACACTTCAAGACTTATGTGGCAACGCCATGACATCAGTGAACGCTTACAGAAAGATCGCATTCATGGGAAAAAATGACATAAAAAAATAATTAATTAATTAAATGCTTACAGCACCTGGTATTCCCAGGCGGTCTCCCATACAAGTACTAACCAGGCCCGACCCTGCTTGGCTTCCGAGATCAGACGAGAGCGGGCGTGCTCAGGGTGGTGTGGCCGTAAGCGGGTGCTGACTCGATTCGAGAGACACTTCAAGGCTAATGTGGCAACGCAATGACATCGGTAAATGGTTACAGAAAGGACGCATTCATGGGAAAAAATGACATAAATAAATATTTAATTAATTAAATGCTTACAGCACCTGGTTTTCCCAGGCGGTCTCCCATCCAAGTACTAACCAGGCCCGACCCTGCTTGGCTTCCGAGATCAGACGAGAGCGGGCGTGCTCAGGGTGGTGTGGCCGTAAGCGAGAGCGGACTTGATTCGAGAGACACTTCAAAACTAATGTGGCAACGCCATGCCATGGGAGAACGCTTACAGAAAGGATGCATTCATGGGAAAAAATGACATAAAAAAATTATTAATTAATTAAATGCTTACAGCACCTGGTATTCCCAGGCGGTCTCCCATCCAAGTACTAACCAGGCCCGACCCTGCTTGGCTTCCGAGATCAGACGAGAGCGGGCGTGCTCAGGGTGGTGTGGCCGTAAGCGAGTGCTGACTCGCTTCGATAGACACTTCAAGACTTATGTGGCAACGCCATGACATCAGTGAACGCTTACAGAAAGGACGCATTCATGGGAAAAAATGACATAAAAAATTATTAATTAATTAAATGCTTACAGCACCTGGTATTCCCAGGCGGTCTCCCAACCAAGTCCTAACCAGGCCCGACCCTGCTTGGCTTCCGAGATCAGACGAGAGCGGGCGTGCTCAGGGTGGTGTGGCCGTAAGCGAGTGCGGACTTGATTCGAGAGACACTTCAAAACTAATGTGGCAACGCCATGCCATGGGAGAATGCTTACAGAAAGGACGCATTCATGGGAAAAATGACATAAATAATTAATTAATTAAATTCTTACAGCACCAGGTATTCCCAGGCGGTCTCCCATCCAAGTACTAACCAGGCCCGACCCTGCATCGCTTCCGAGATCAGACGAGAGCGGGCGTGCTCAGGATGGTGTGGCCGTAAACGAGTGCTGACTCGATTCGAGAGACACTTCAAGGCTAATGTGGCAACGCAATGACATCGGTAAATGGTTACAGAAAGGACGCATTCATGGGAAAAAATGACATAAAAAAAATAATTAATTAATTAAATGCTTACAGCACCTGGTATTCCCAGGCGGTCTCCCATCCAAGTACTAACCAGGCCCGACCCTGCTTGGCTTCCGAGATCAGACGAGAGCGGGCGTGCTCAGGGTGGTGTGGCCGTAAGCAAGAGCTGACTCGCTGCGATAGACACTTCAAGACTTATGTGGCAACGCCATGACATCAGTGAACGCTTACAGAAAGATCGCATTCATGGGAAAAAATGACATAAAAAAATAATTAATTAAATGCTTACAGCACCTGGTATTCCCAGGCGGTCTCCCATCCAAGTACTAACCAGGCCCGACCCTGCTTGGCTTCCGAGATCAGACGAGAGCGGGCGTGCTCAGGGTGGTGTGGCCGTAAGCGAGTGCTGACTCGATTCGAGAGACACTTCAAGGCTAATGTGGCAACGCAATGACATCGGTAAATGGTTACAGAAAGGACGCATTCATGGGAAAAAATGACATAAAAAAAATTATTAATTAATTAAATGCTTACAGCACCTGGTATTTCCAGGCGGTCTCCCATCCAAGTACTAACCAGGCCCGACCCTGCTTGGCTTCCGAGATCAGACGAGAGCGGGCGTGCTCAGGGTGGTGTGGCCGTAAGCGAGTGCTGACTCGCTTCGATAGACACTTCAAGACTTATGTGGCAACGCCATGACATCAGTGAACGCTTACAGAAAGATCGCATTCATGGGAAAAAATGACATAAAAAAATAATTAATTAATTAAATGCTTACAGCACCTGGTATTCCCAGGCGGTCTCCCATCCAAGTACTAACCAGGCCCAACCCTGCTTGGCTTCCGAGATCAGACGAGAGCGGGCGTGCTCAGGGTGGTGTGGCCGTAAGCGAGTGCGGACTTGATTCGAGAGACACTTCAAAACTAATGTGGCAACGCCATGCCATGGGAGAACGCTTACAGAAAGGACGCATTCATGGGAAAAAATGACATAAAAAAATTATTAATTAATTAAATGCTTACAGCACCTGGTATTCCCAGGCGGTCTCCCATCCAAGTACTAACCAGGCCCGACCCTGCTTGGCTTCCGAGATCAGACGAGAGCGGGCGTGCTCAGGGTGGTGTGACCGTAAGCGAGTGCTGACTCGCTTCGATAGACACTTCAAGACTTATGTGGCAACGCCATGACATCAGTGAACGCTTACAGAAAGATCGCATTCATGGGAAAAAATGACATAAATAATTAATTAATTAAATGCTTACAGAACCTGGTATTCCCAGGCGGTCTCCCATCCAAGTACTAACCAGGCCCGACCCTGCTTGGCTTCCGAGATCAGACGAGAGCGGGCTTGCTCAGGGTGGTGTGGCCGTAAGCGAGTGCTGACTCAATTCGAGAGACACTTCAAAACTAATGTGGCAACGCCATGCCATGGGAGAACGCTTACAGAAAGGACGCATTCATGGGAAAAATGACATAAATAATTAATTAATTAAAAGCTTACAGCACCAGGTATTCCCAGGCGGTCTCCCATCCAAGTACTAACCAGGCCCGACCCTGCTTGGCTTCCGAGATCAGACGAGAGCGGGCGTGCTCAGGGTGGTGTGGCCGTAAGCGAGTGCGGACTTGATTCGAGAGACACTTCAAAACTAATGTGGCAACGCCATGCCATGGGAGAACGCTTACAGAAAGGACGCATTCATGGGAAAAATGACATAAATAATTAATTAATTAAATTCTTACAGCACCAGGTATTCCCAGGCGGTCTCCCATCCAAGTACTAACCAGGCCCGACCCTGCTTGGCTTCCGAGATTAGACGAGAGCGGGCGTGCTCAGGGTGGTGTGGCCGTAAACGAGTGCTGACTCGATTCGAGAGACACTTCAAGGCTAATGTGGCAACGCAATGACATCGGTAAATGGTTACAGAAAGGACGCTTTCATGGGAAAAAATGACATAAAAAAAATAATTAATTAATTAAATGCTTACAGCACCTGGTATTCCCAGGCGGTCTCCCATCCAAGTACTAACCAGGCCCGACCCTGCTTGGCTTCCGAGATCAGACGAGAGCGGGCGTGCTCAGGGTGGTGTGGCCGTAAGCGAGTGCTGACTCGCTTCGATAGACACTTCAAGACTTATGTGGCAACGCCATGACATCAGTGAACGCTTACAGAAAGATCTCATTCATGGGAAAAAATGACATAAAAAAATAATTAATTAATTAAATGCTTACAGCACCTGGTATTCCCAGGCGGTCTCCCATCCAAGTACTAACCAGGCCCGACCCTGCTTGGTTTCCGAGATCAGACGAGAGCGGGCGTGCTCAGGGTGGTGTGGCCGTAAGCGAGTGCAGACTCGATTCGAGAGACACTTCAAAACTAATGTGGCAACGCCATGCCATGGGAGAACGCTTACAGAAAGGACGCATTCATGGGAAAATATGACATAAATAAATATTTAATTAATTAAATGCTTACAGCACCTGGTATTCCCAGGCGGTCTCCCATCCAAGTACTAACCAGGCCCGACCCTGCTTGGCTTCCGAGATCAGACGAGAGCGGGCGTGCTCAGGGTGGTGTGGCCGTAAGCGAGTGCTGACTCGCATCGATAGACACTTCAAGACTTATGTGGCAACGCCATGACATCAGTGAACGCTTACAGAAAGATCGCATTCATGGGAAAAAATGACATAAATAATTAATTAATTAAATGCTTACAGAACCTGGTATTCCCAGGCGGTCTCCCATCCAAGTACTAACCAGGCCCGACCCTGCTTGGCTTCCGAGATCAGACGAGAGCGGGCTTGCTCAGGGTGGTGTGGCCGTAAGCGAGTGCTGACTCAATTCGAGAGACACTTCAAAACTAATGTGGCAACGCCATGCCATGGGAGAATGCTTACAGAAAGGACGCATTCATGGGAAAAATGACATAAATAATTAATTAATTAAATGCTTACAGCACTAGGTATTCTCAGGCGGTCTTCCATCCAAGTACTAACCAGGCCCGACCCTGCTTGGCTTCCGAGATCAGACGAGAGCGGGCATGCTCAGGGTGGTGTGGCCGTAAACGAGTGCTGACTCGATTCGAGAGACACTTCAAGGCTAATGTGGCAACGCAATGACATCGGTAAATGGTTACAGAAAGGAAGCATTCATGGGAAAAAATGACATAAAAAAATAATTAATTAATTTAATGCTTACAGCACCTGGTATTCCCAGGCGGTCTCCCATCCAAGTACTAACCAGGCCCGACCCTGCTTGGCTTCCGAGATCAGACGAGAGCGGGCGTGCTCAGGGTGGTGTGGCCGTAAGCGAGTGCTGACTCGCTTCGATAGACACTTCAAGACTTATGTGGCAACGCCATGACATCAGTGAACGCTTACAGAAAGATCGCATTCATGGGAAAAAATGACATAAAAAAATAATTAATTAATTAAATGTTTACAGCACCTGGTATTCCCAGGCGGTCTCCCATCCAAGTACTAACCAGGCCCGACCCTGCTTGGCTTCCGAGATCAGACGAGAGCGGGCGTGTTCAGGGTGGTGTGGCCGTAAGCGAGTGCTGACTCGATTCGAGAGACACTTCAAGGCTAATGTGGCAACGCAATGACATCGGTAAATGTTTACAGAAAGGACGCATTCATGGGAAAAAATGACATAAAAAAAATTATTAATTAATTAAATGCTTACAACACCTGGTATTCCCAGGCGGTCTCCCGTCCAAGTACTAACCAGGCCCGACCCTGCTTGGCTTCCGAGATCAGACGAGAGCGGGCGTGCTCAGGGTGGTGTGGCCGTAAGCGAGTGCAGACTCGATTCGAGAGACACTTCAAAACTAATGTGGCAACGCCATGCCATGGGAGAACGCTTACAGAAAGGACGCATTCATGGGAAAATATGACATAAATAAATATTTAATTAATTAAATGCTTACAGCACCTGGTATTCCCAGGCGGTCTCCCATCCAAGTACTAACCAGGCCCGACCCTGCTTGGCTTCCGAGATCAGACGAGAGCGGGCGTGCTCAGGGTGGTGTGGCCGTAAGCGAGTGCGGACTTGATTCGAGAGACACTTCAAAACTAATGTGGCAACGCCATGCCATGGGACAGCGCTTACAGAAAGGACGCATTCATGGGAAAAAATGACATAAAAAAATTATTAATTAAATGCTTACAGCACCTGGTATTCCCAGGCGGTCTCCCATCCAAGTACTAACCAGGCCCGACCCTGCTTGGCTTCCGAGATCAGACGAGAGCGGGCGTGCTCAGGGTGGTGTGGCCGTAAGCGAGTGCTGACTCGCATCGATAGACACTTCAAGACTTATGTGGCAACGCCATGACATCAGTGAACGCTTACAGAAAGATCGCATTCATGGGAAAAAATGACATAAATAATTAATTAATTAAATGCTTACAGAACCTGGTATTCCCAGGCGGTCTCCCATCCAAGTACTAACCAGGCCCGACCCTGCTTGGCTTCCGAGATCAGACGAGAGCGGGCTTGCTCAGGGTGGTGTGGCCGTAAGCGAGTGCTGACTCGATTCGAGAGACACTTCAAAACTAATGTGGCAACGCCATGCCATGGGAGAACGCTTACAGAAAGGACGCATTCATGGGAAAAATGACATAAATAATTAATTAATTAAATGCTTACAGCACCAGGTATTCCCAGGCGGTCTCCCATCCAAGTACTAACCAGGCCCGACCCTGCTTGGCTTCCGAGATCAGACGAGAGCGGGCGTGCTCAGGGTGGTGTGGCCGTAAGCGAGTGCAGACTCGATTCGAGAGACACTTCAAAACTAATGTGGCAACGCCATGCCATGGGAGAACGCTTACAGAAAGGACGCATTCATGGGAAAATATGAAATAAATAAATATTTAATTAATTAAATGCTTACAGCACCTGGTATTCCCAGGCGGTCTCCCATTCAAGTACTAACCAGGCCCGACCCTGCTTGGCTTCCGAGATCAGACGAGAGCGGGCGTGCTCAGGGTGGTGTGGCCGTAAGCGAGTGCGGACTTGATTCGAGAGACACTTCAAAACTAATGTGGCAACGCCATGCCATGGGAGAACGCTTACAGAAAGGACGCATTCATGGGAAAAAAAGACATAAAAAAATTATTAATTAATTAAATGCTTACAGCACCTGGTATTCCCAGGCGGTCTCCCATCCAAGTACTAACCAGGCCCGACACTGCTTGGCTTCCGAGATCAGACGAGAGCGGGCGTGCTCAGGGTGGTGTGGCCGTAAGCGAGTGCTGACTCGCTTCGATAGACACTTCAAGACTTATGTGGCAACGCCATGACATCAGTGAACGCTTACAGAAAGATCGCATTCATGGGAAAAAATGACATAAATAATTAATTAATTAAATGCTTACAGAACCTGGTATTCCCAGGCGGTCTCCCATCCAAGTACTAACCAGGCCCGACCCTGCTTGGCTTCCGAGATCAGACGAGAGCGGGCTTGCTCAGGGTGGTGTGGCCGTAAGCGAGTGCTGACTCGATTCGAGAGACACTTCAAAACTAATGTGGCAACGCCATGCCATGGGAGAACGCTTACAGAAAGGACGCATTCATGGGAAAATATGACATAAATAAATATTTAATTAATTAAATGCTTACAGCACCTGGTTTTCCCAGGCGGTCTCCCATCCAAGTACTAACCAGGCCCGACCCTGCTTGGCTTCCGAGATCAGACGAGAGCGGGCGTGCTCAGGGTGGTGTGGCCGTAAGCGAGAGCGGACTTGATTCGAGAGACACTTCAAAACTAATGTGGCAACGCCATGCCATGGGAGAACGCTTACAGAAAGGATGCATTCATGGGAAAAAATGACATAAAAAAATTATTAATTAATTAAATGCTTACAGCACCTGGTATTCCCAGGCGGTCTCCCATCCAAGTACTAACCAGGCCCGACCCTGCTTGGCTTCCGAGATCAGACGAGAGCGGGCGTGCTCAGGGTGGTGTGGCCGTAAGCGAGTGCTGACTCGCTTCGATAGACACTTCAAGACTTATGTGGCAACGCCATGACATCAGTGAACGCTTACAGAAAGATCGCATTCATGGGAAAAAATGACATAAATAATTAATTAATTAAATGCTTACAGAACCTGGTATTCCCAGGCGGTCTCCCATCCAAGTACTAACCAGGCCCGACCCTGCTTGGCTTCCGAGATCAGACGAGAGCGGGCTTGCTCAGGGTGGTGTGGCCGTAAGCGAGTGCTGACTCGATTCGAGAGACACTTCAAAACTAATGTGGCAACGCCATGCCATGGGAGAACGCTTACAGAAAGGACGCATTCATGGGAAAAATGACATAAATAATTAATTAATTAAATGCTTACAGCACCAGGTATTCCCAGGCGGTCTCCCATCCAAGTACTAACCAGGCCCGACCCTGCTTGGCTTCCGAGATCAGACGAGAGCGGGCGTGCTCAGGGTGGTGTGGCTGTAAGCGAGTGCGGACTTGATTCGAGAGACACTTCAAAACTAATGTGGCAACGCCATGCCATGGGAGAATGCTTACAGAAAGGACGCATTCATGGGAAAAATGACATAAATAATTAATTAATTAAATTCTTACAGCACCAGGTATTCCCAGGCGGTCTCCCATCCAAGTACTAACCAGGCCCGACCCTGCTTGGCTTCCGAGATCAGACGAGAGCGGGCGTGCTCAGGGTGGTGTGGCCGTAAACGAGTGCTGACTCGATTCGAGAGACACTTCAAGGCTAATGTGGCAACGCAATGACATCGGTAAATGGTTACAGAAAGGACGCATTCATGGGAAAAAATGACATAAAAAAAATAATTAATTAATTAAATGCTTACAGCACCTGGTATTCCCAGGCGGTCTCCCATCCAAGTACTAACCAGGCCCGACCCTGCTTGGCTTCCGAGATCAGACGAGAGCGGGCGTGCTCAGGGTGGTGTGGCCGTAAGCGAGTGCTGACTCGCTTCGATAGACACTTCAAGACTTATGTGGCAACGCCATGACATCAGTGAACGCTTACAGAAAGATCGCATTCATGGGAAAAAATGACTTAAAAAAATAATTAATTAATTAAATGCTTACAGCACCTGGTATTCCCAGGCGGTCTCCCATCCAAGTACTAACCAGGCCCGACCCTGCTTGGCTTCCGAGATCAGACGAGAGCGGGCGTGCTCAGGGTGGTGTGGCCGTAAGCAAGTGCTGACTCGATTCGAGAGACACTTCAAGGCTAATGTGGCAACGCAATGACATCGATAAATGGTTACAGAAAGGACGCATTCATGGGAAAAAATGACATAAAAAAAATTATTAATTAATTAAATGCTTACAACACCTGGTATTCCCAGGCGGTCTCCCATCCAAGTACTAACCAGGCCCGACCCTGCTTGGCTTCCGAGATCAAACGAGAGCGGGCGTGCTCAGGGTGGTGTGGCCGTAAGCGAGTGCTGACTCGCTTCGATAGACACTTCAAGACTTATGTGGCAACGCCATGACATCAGTGAACGCTTACAGAAAGATCGCATTCATGGGAAAAAATGACATAAATAATTAATTAATTAAATGCTTACAGAACCTGGTATTCCCAGGCGGTCTCCCATCCAAGTACTAACCAGGCCCGACCCTGCTTGGCTTCCGAGATCAGACGAGAGCGGGCTTGCTCAGGGTGGTGTGGCCGTAAGCGAGTGCTGACTCGATTCGAGAGACACTTCAAAACTAATGTGGCAACGCCATGCCATGGGAGAACGCTTACAGAAAGGACGCATTCATGGGAAAAATGACATAAATAATTAATTAATTAAATGCTTACAGCACCAGGTATTCCCAGGCGGTCTCCCATCCAAGTTCTAAACAGGCCCGACCCTGCTTGGCTTCCGAGATCAGACGAGAGCGGGCATGCTCAGGGTGGTGTGGCCGTAAGCGAGTGCGGACTTGATTCGAGAGACACTTCAAAACTAATGTGGCAACGCCATGCCATGGGAGAATGCTTACAGTAAGGACGCATTCATGGGAAAAATGACATAAATAATTAATTAATTAAATTCTTACAGCACCAGGTATTCCCAGGCGGTCTCCCATCCAAGTACTAACCAGGCCCGACCCTGCTTCGCTTCCGAGATCAGACGAGAGCGGGCGTGCTCAGGATGGTGTGGCCGTAAACGAGTGCTGACTCGATTCGAGAGACACTTCAAGGCTAATGTGGCAACGCAATGACATCGGTAAATGGTTACAAAAAGGACGCATTCATGGGAAAAAATGACATAAAAAAAATAATTAATTAATTAAATGCTTACAGCACCTGGTATTCCCAGGCGGTCTCCCATCCAAGTACTAACCAGGCCCGAACCTGCTTGGCTTCCGAGATCAGACGAGAGCGGGCGTGCTCAGGGTGGTGTGGCCGTAAGCGAGTGCCGACTCGATTCGATAGACACTTCAAGACTTACGTGGCAACGCCATGACATCAGTGAACGCTTACAGAAAGAACGCATTCATGGGAAAAAATGACATAAATAATTCATTAATTAAATGCTTACAGCACCAGGTATTCCCAGGCGGTCTCCCATCCAAGTACTATCCAGGCCCGACCCTGCTTGGCTTCCGAGATCAGACGAGAGCGGGCGTGCTCAGGGTGGTGTGGCCGTAAGCGAGTGCGGACTCGATTCGAGAGACACTTCAAAACTAATGTGGCAACGCCATGACATGGGAGAACGCTTACAGAAAGGACGCATTCATGGGTAAAAATGACATAAATAAATATTTAATTAATTAAATGCTTACAGCACCTGGTATTCCCAGGCAATCTCCCATCCAAGTACTAACCAGGCCCGACCCTGCTTGGCTTCCGAGATCAGACGAGAGCGGGCGTGCTCAGGGTGGTGTGGCCGTAAGCGAGTGCGGACTTGATTCGAGAGACACTTCAAAACTAATGTGGCAACGCCATGCAATGGGAGAACGCTTACAGAAAGGACGCATTCATGGGAAAAAATGACATAAAAAAATTATTAATTAATTAAATGCTTACAGCACCTGGTATTCCCAGGCGGTCTCCCATCCAAGTACTAACCAGGCCCAACCCTGCTTGGCTTCCGAGATCAGACGAGAGCGGGCGTGCTCAGGGTGGTGTGGCCGTAAGCGAGTGCTGACTCGCTTCGATAGACACTTCAAGACTTATGTGGCAACGCCATGACATCAGTGAACGCTTACAGAAAGATCGCATTCATGGGAAAAAATGACATAAATAAATAATTAATTAAATGCTTACAGAACCTGGTATTCCCAGGCGGTCTCCCATCCAAGTACTAACCAGGCCCGACCCTGCTTGGCTTCCGAGATCAGACGAGAGCGGGCTTGCTAAGGGTGGTGTGGCCGTAAGCGAGTGCTGACTTGATTCGAGAGACACTTCAAAACTAATGTGGCAACGCCATGCCATGGGAGAACGCTTACAGAAAGGATGCATTCATGGGAAAAATGACATAAATAATTAATTAATTAAATGCTTACAGCACCAGGTATTCCCAGGCGGTCTCCCATCCAAGTACTAACCAGGCCCGACCCCGCTTGGCTTCCGAGATCAGACGAGAGCGGGCGTGCTCAGGGTGGTGTGGCCTTAAACGAGTGCTGACTCGATTCGAGAGACACTTCAAGGCTAATGTGGCAACGCAATGACATCGGTAAATGGTTACAGAAAGGACGCATTCATGGGAAAAAATGACATAAAAAAATAATTAATTAATTAAATGCTTACAGCACCTGGTATTCCCAGGCGGTCTCCCATCCAAGTACTAACCAGGCCCGACCCTGCTTGGCTTCCGAGATCAGACGAGAGCGGGCGTGCTCAGGGTGGTGTGGCCGTAAACGAGTGCTGACTCGCTTCGATAGACACTTCAAGACTTATGTGGCAACGCCATGACATCAGTGAACGCTTACAGAAAGATCGCATTCATGGGAAAAAATGACATAAATACATTTTTAATTAATTAAATGCTTACAGCACCTGGTACTCCCAGGGGGTCTCCCATCCAAGTACTAACCAGGCCCGACCCTGCTTGGCTTCCGAGATCAGACGAGAGCGGGCGTGCTCAGGGTGGTGTGGCCGTAAGCGAGTGCCGACTCGATTCGATAGACACTTCAAGACTTACGTGGCAACGCCATGACATCAGTGAACGCTTACAGAAAGAACGCATTCATGGGAAAAAATGACATAAATAATTAATTAATTAAATGCTTACAGCACCAGGTATTCCCAGGCGGTCTCCCATCCAAGTACTATCCAGGCCCGACCCTGCTTGGCTTCCGAGATCAGACGAGAGCGGGCGTGCTCAGGGTGGTGTGGCCGTAAGCGAGTGCCGACTCGATTCGATAGACACTTCAAAACTTATGTGGCAACGCCATGCCATGGGAGAATGCTTACAGAAAGGACGCATTCATGGGAAAAATGACATAAATAATTAATTAATTAAATTCTTACAGCACCAGGTATTCCCAGGCGGTCTCCCATCCAAGTACTAACCAGGCCCGACCCTGCTTGGCTTCCGAGATCAGACGAGAGCGGGCGTGCTCAGGGTGGTGTGGCCGTAAGCGAGTGCGGACTTGATTCGAGAGACACTTCAAAACTAATGTGGCAACGCCATGCCATGGGAGAACGCTTACAGAAAGGACGCATTCATGGGAAAAATGACATAAATAATTAATTAATTAAATGCTTACAGCACCAGGTATTCCCAGGCGGTCTCCCATCCAAGTACTAACCAGGCCCGACCCTGCTTGGCTTCCGAGATCAGACGAGAGAGGCGTGCTCAGGATGGTGTGGCCGTAAGCGAGTGCTGACTCGATTCGAGAGACACTTCAAAACTAATGTGGCAACGCCATGCCATGGGAGAACGCTTACTGAAAGGACGCATTCATGGGAAAAAATGACATAAATAATTAATTAATAAAATGCTTACAGAACCTGGTATTCCCAGGCGGTCTGCCATCCAAGTACTAACCAGGCCCGACCCTGCTTGGCTTCCGAGATCAGACGAGAGCGGGCGTGCTCAGGGTGGTGTGGCCTTAAGCGAGTGCTGACTCGATTCGAGAGACACTTCAAGACTAATGTGGCAACGCAATGACATCGGTAAATGCTTACAAAAAGGACGTAATTATGGGAAAAAATGACATAAATAAATAATTAATTAATTAAAAGCTTACAGCACCTGGTATTCCCAGGCGGTCTCCCATCCAAGAACTAACCAGGCCCGACCCTGCTTGGCTTCCGAGATCAGACGAGAGCGGGCGTGCTCAGGGTGGTGTGGCCGTAAACGAGTGCGGACTCGATTCGAGAGACACTTCAAAACTAATGTGGCAACGCCATGACATGGGAGAACGCTTACAGAAAGGACGCATTCATGGGTAAAAATGACATAAATAAATATTTAATTAATTAAATGCTTACAGCACCTGGTATTCCCAGGCAATCTCCCATCCAAGTACTAACCAGGCCCGACCCTGCTTGGCTTCCGAGATCAGACGAGAGCGGGCGTGCTCAGGGTGGTGTGGCCGTAAGCGAGTGCAGACTCGATTCGAGAGACACTTCAAAACTAATGTGGCAACGCCATGCCATGGGAGAACGCTTACAGAAAGGACGCATTCATGGGAAAATATGACATAAAAAAAAAAATTTATTAATTAAATGCTTACAGCACCTGGTATTCCCAGGCGGTCTCCCATCCAAGTACTAACCAGGCCCGACCCTGCTTGGCTTCCGAGATCAGACGAGAGCGGGCGTGCTCAGGGTGGTGTGGCCATAAGCGAGTGCGGACTTGATTCGAGAGACACTTCAAAACTAATGTGGCAACGCCATGCCATGGGAGAACGCTTACAGAAAGGACGCATTCATGGGAAAAAATGACTTAAAAAAATTATTAATTAATTAAATGTTTACAGCACCTGGTATTCCCAGGCGGTCTCCCATCCAAGTACTAACCAGGCCCAACCCTGCTTGGCTTCCGAGATCAGACGAGAGCGGGCGTGCTTTTTTTTACTAAAAAAGAAACTTAAATAGGGTTTTCATCAGCATCTGGTAACTTCCAGTTTAGTTCCTCTAAAACACAACAGACTTCTCTTGTAAAAACATCATAAAAAGTTTGCAACATTTTTGTACACTTAAAATGCACATACAGTTTTTCTATATATGATTCTGTTCTCCTTTTAAAAACATTCCAAACATCCATCACAATATTTTCTTTTTTTGCCACAGTTCTCCTTTCCCAAATTGCACTTTTCATCATCATTATACACAGATTTATAAACTTCTTGTTTTGACCTTTCTTTTCAAAACCAAACATAACCACTCTGTTCCATTCAATTTCATTTTCATTCCAATCCACAGTTAAATCTTTAATCATACTTTTACATTTCCTTAAAAAATTCTCCAATTCTGTGCAAAATAAGAACATATGTAAAATCCCCTCTTCTTTTTCCTTGCACACTTTACACATTGCATTTTGAGCTAAACCAATTTTATATAAAACCGACTCTGTAAAAACCACTTTTTGTCTTATAATATACTCTAAACTTTGCAATTTTGTTTCCACACATTTACCTTTCATGTTTCCCCATATATCCTCCTCTGTTAAATCTTTGAATTTTCCCAACCAGTACTCATTTACAATTGGCACTTTAAAAACTCCATCTCTAAAAACACAATAAAACCTTTTTACATTACATTCTTTAAAATCAACAGTATTTTCCTCCATTTTCACATAAATATTCATTTCTTTTGGATCTTCATCCATACACTCTATTCTTTTAATCCAGTCTCTTGGTATTGCATTCTTAATCATTTCATATTTGTTGGTTATTTCTGTTTTATTATATTCTTCTTTTGCTAATTCCATTGCATCCATTACATACTGTATCGGTAAAAACCCCTCTTTAAACTCATACAGAATATCTCTCACCCTCGTTACCCCCACTTCCATCCATTTCTTAAAAAATATTCCTTTCCCTTGTTTTAAAATATTGTTATTTAAGAACAAAGGTTGATTCAAAATGTTTTCTCTCCCATGTAGTGATGGTCAACCCGGATCTTTTTAAGGATTCGGGTTATTCTGAGTCACTCACTAATATGATCCGGGTTGTGCGAGTCACTCGAGTCACTTGAGTCACTTGGTCAAAATCTCCCAATTCCAATCGCTAAGTCATACTAATGCCAACCAAGCAACTCGGATCACGCGTGCAGCTACGAGTTTATGACTCCTCTGCTCACAAAAAAGGGCTTATGTGAACTGAGGAACTCATAAAAAACATGCATGCCCGTGGTAACATTATCAATAACATAATTGTAAAAGTTTGGTGTGTTTAGTTTCATTTCATAACGACAAATATATCAACACCACATTTAGAAGATGTCAGGCTTGGTTGACTTGGACGTGAAAGGAACGTGTCCTGTTTCAGATTGACTTAACAGATCCACGATAGGCTTCGGTTAATCTTGTGAGTGAGTCCCAGACAGAGCCGCTCGCCCGCTCCTGCACGGGTCCTGTGAGTGAACCACTCACGTCACTCTGAGTGACTCAGTCAACAAGAGGAGCCGTGTATGTCCGTCGGTGGCGGATCTTTCCAGCAGCACTGCTGCAGCAGTCCTCGGATTTAAAATGTTTAAACATTTGCAGCTTCTACCCAAAACATTGTGCCAGTCAAATATTTCAACAGATTAGCCTACATGAGTCAGTGGGTTAACAACACGAGCAAGGCTTGTTTCTCCTAGCCCAGGATTCAAGCTCCATGAGTTGAGTCACTCTGTGTGAATCCCCGAGCCGCCGACCAACTCATTGTTGCGCGCACGCATCCCTTTGTACTCGGACTCGGAGCTGCAAGAAATAATGATCCGGAATAGCAGCTTTTGGTTCACTCGGTACCCCCAGTCGACATTTGGTGATGTAAATTAACTCGTTGTTGCAAGTTATAGAACCTATGGCAGCTTATGTAGAGTTATTTGTTGTAATTCTGTTGTAAACATTTGAAGAGCTTTGTGTTTGATACAATTTCTCATTTTTAATGCAAAATCTGAGAGGACTCAACTGACTCGGGTTAATGGTCACTAAGGACTCATGGTTCTCGAGTCATTTTAGGGATTGGGTTAAATGATCCGAGTTTCGGGTGACTCGCTCATCACTACTCCCATGCGGATCATACTCAATTCTCGTTAAAAACTTTCCCCAGGCACTTAAAATTTCCCTATAAAACTCAGGTAGTCCTTCCGTCATCCAGACTTTTGTTTTCATCCATAAAATTCCATCCCCTAAGTTAAAATTACCAGCTTTGCTTAAAAAGTATTTCATTGTTTTCTTCCAACCAGTTTTGATATCTTCATTTAAATATTTCTTAATAATTTTCACTCTCAAAGCATTTTTTCGTTGTTCCACATCCATTAATCCTAAACCGCCCTTTTCCACCGCCCCTAAAATTGTGTTGTATGCAATCCTCGATGGTTTCCCCTCCCATATAAAATCAAGAAAACCTTTCTTCAACCTTTGTTCCATCCATACAGGCATTTCGGATACATATAAAATATACCAAAGTTTAGACACCATTAAAACATTTAAAATTAAAACCTTCCCTTTCAAATTTAAAGTTCTTAGTTTCCAAAATTGTAACCTCCTCTCTATATCTGTTACCATTTGTTCCCACATTTCCTCTCTTACTTTCTTCTCATTCTTCCCCATTAAAACACCTAAAATCCTCATTTTTTCAACTTCTTTAAAATCAAAGCAATCTTTTAAATCCTTGGCTTTACCAAATCTCATATATGTTGTTTTATCCTCATTTATTTTGCTTCCAGACCCTCTACAATATTTTCCTACAACCTTCATAACTTCTTTGATACTTTCTTGTCCTTTTACAATTAACGTTGTGTCATCAGCATATTGAAAAACTTTTCCATCTGCTTTATTCCCTTCAATTTCTATGCCTATTATTTTCTTATTTTGTCTTATGGCTAGTCCTAAAGGTTCTGATACCAGCGAGTATAATAATGCTGAGAGCGGACAACCCTGTCTAATTGATCTTGTAATTTTAAAACAGTCTGTTAAAAAACCATTACATTTTATTTTTGTTAATGCACCCTTATATAAAATCTTAATCCATTTAATAAAATTTTCTCCAAAACCAAAACTCTTTAAAATTCCAAATAAATACCCATGCTCCACTCTATCAAAAGCTTTTTCAAAGTCCAAACTGATTATATATCCCTCTTAATTTTTTTCTTTCATGTACCATATAGTGTCTCTTATACTCATCGTTATATCAGCAATATCTCTCCCTTTAACTCCATATGCTTGATTCGTTGTAATTATACTTGGCATTATTTCCTTTAACCTGTTGGCTAAAACTTTCGCTAAAATCTTCAAATCCGTATTCAGCATCGTGATTGGTCTATAGTTTTTTAAATCTACTTTTTCTCCTTTCTTTTTATAAATCAGCTTCATTAAACCCATCCTTGTTCTTTCATTTATTTCTCCTTTTTCAAAAATCTCTTTAAAAACCTCATTTAAAATCTTTGTTAAAACTCCTTTAAAACACACATAAAATTCTGTTCCCAAACCATCTATTCCAGGACTTTTATTTTTATTCAATTGATTTATTGCTATTAGGGTTAGGGTTAGGGTTAGGTTAGATTAGAGTTAGGCCAAAGCCAGACCCAAGGTCCAACTTGGAAGCACTGGCCATCGTTCAACTGGCCGCCTCAGGTAAGTTCCCATTATCACACCAACAGCCCAAAATAGTATGCACAAGCACTCACAATATCCTACTTTTTGGAAAATAAATCCACCTTGGTGGTTAGTGAGCTTAGGGCTGCTTTTTGCAGGTTTTGTGACGTTGGGGTTAGGGTTTGTGTTCAGGTGAGAGGATCTAAATGGATCTACTTCAATCACCATCCACAATAAAGGTTTCCAGATGATGTTATGCTGGTGTTCGAGAGAAGACTTGGTCTGTAAGCCTGTATCACGCGACGTTTCGACAGCTTTTCGTGTCTTCTTCAGGCGAGGCTTGATTTTTGGAATTATTAAAGAGGACTCAACACCGTTCTTCTTGTGGAGACTGACTCAAATTGGGCCCAACACTATTCCAAAATTTTCAGAAGGACATTCAACATCGTCCAATGACAGAGACTAATACCAGAACGGTTTTCTACACTGTGTTCCTGACATAAGACCATAACACACCGTCCCAAAGTGTGCCTCCATCCTATTTTAGACGTGAGATCTCCCTTAAAAATCCATCCTATACTTACTTTCCCTATTTTGGGCCGATAGGAGATTTTTAGGTGGGTCTTTAATGTCTCTTTTTCAGTGGAAACCAGTTCTAAGACGAGTGCTCCATGTCATTCTTCGTGTTGAGCAACGTTCTTACTAATTTTGATCCCAGTGGAGACTGCTCTGAATGAGTTCTCAACACTTCTTATATGGTGGAGTTTAAATAACACACATAAATATTTTTTTATTGTGTGTCTAGAATTTTAATTTTAGATGAAAAACCTCTTTAATAATTTTACACGCTCAACACACTGTGTTTGGTGGAGCTAATAATTTTCCTCTGTCTCAGTGTCCATCTGTGTGGGTCTTTATATATCTGAGAAGGGCGTGGCTTCTCTCTTTCTATTTTCCAACGTCAAATAAAATTTTAAGAAGCATATTTTTGCATTTTAGGGTTAGGGTTAGGTAGGGTTAGGTTAGGTTAGGGGAATGAAGGCCTTTTCAGGCAGCCCTGGCACAGGTATACTTAAAAACATCACTCTGGGAAAATTAAAATACCTAACAACATACAGATGATGTATCAAACTCTCAAAGGTGGTTCAGTTCAAAGTTATAAAGTTATTTCATTGTGTGTAATAAATAAAAAAACAATCTAAAACCAGGAGGGGATGTTATTTAAATGAAAAAAATGTTTTTAACAGAGGAACAAATCAGAGAAATATTTTAAAGAATAGAAAAAAACCCACAGAAATGCCAATAATACACATTTTAGAATTGGGTTTAAAAAAATAAAAAGTGGGAAGGGGGATTGGGGTTTATGATAATAAAAATGTAAAATGAACAAAGACAATTAAGAAAAAAGAAAAAAAAGAAAAAAGAAAAAAACCTTGGGTTTTGGAAACACTAGGGTTACTAAGATTGGGGTTAGGGAAAGGGGCAGATAAGGGGGATATTGTAATATAATAAAGAATGGATTTAAAAGAATGGAAAAGAAAGGGGATTAGAAGTCCCAGGGTTACTAAATTTGGGGTTAGGGAAAGGGGCAGGTAAGGGGGATATTACGATATAATGAAGAAATGGGTTAAAAGAATGGAAAATGATTTGAAGTCCCATAGTTACTAAAATTGGGGTTAGGGAAGGGGGCAGGGGAGGGGGTTATTATCGTACAATGATATAAAGACCACTGTACAAGCATGTATTTAAAAAAAGCTTTTTTGTATGCAGGGGGCAACAGACATTGACACTAATACAGCCCAGGGCAAAAGATAATAAAAAATGGTTTAAAAATCATAAGTGCAAATGAAAAGAAAAATAAAGGGGAAGGGGAGAAAAATTGGGAAATAAGTGCTTTGTACAATAAGTGCTTAACCAAATCCACATCAAATCCACACGTGATAAGATTCCTGCTGCATGTGTGAGTGTCAGTTGTCCCCTTCTATTTCTTTATCAAAGCTGTATATCCTAAAATGTGTGTAAATAAATATACTTACATCTATCTACATTTATCCCGTTGTATATTAATTGTTTAATTCATAATTCTACTTTGTATTTAGATAAATCAAAAATGATATATTATTTACCAAACAATAAGCAATTTGCTCTAACATGCTTTTATTTTGAAATTTTCCTCCTCTCTCTCGCTCTAACTTCTCATAATGTTTTAGCAGAGATTTGCCCGCAGGTGGCGCCATCTCCCCGACGGTGTCTTTTTTAAAAAAATTAAATACCCTCCCTCTCCTGGATGCGGCTGCTTGATATTAGATTCGAAAAACAATTAAAAGGTAAGTTACAAACCGCATTTTAAATACTATAAAAACACACTCTTGACTCACTATAACTAAAACTTTTCGTTAAGACCACTTGGATCAATGGTTTTAAGAGCCTTTATCCACTTTCTCTCAGCCGCTTGTCTCTGACTTTGTGACCATGTGACATCGTGTTCAAGCCCCGTTATACGCAAATAATCCATTGAATGTTGTTTAAAATGTTCATACAGGACTGTAGTTTTGTTACCTTTTCTCATGTAATATAGATGTTGTTTTAGTCTACATTCCATTGTATTTTTAGTTTCTCCTATATATAGTTTTCTACACACTGTACATTGAATGGCATAAACGATGTTGGCAGTTTTAAGTTCAATTTCTCTAGATGTTAATCTACCCACCCCAGTCACATTATTTGAGACAAAATTCAATTTATGGACATAGTTTTGTAAACCTAGTTTGGATTTCTTAGAGGTAAGTTTTGCTCTAACTAATATATCTTTAAGGTTTTTATTTCTCCTGTATGCCATTGTAATTCTGTAATTCGTCAACTCTGTCTGTGTCTGCTGTGCCTCCTGAAAGTGGGACCTTAGCTGACGGCCCAATTGGCCCAGGGATCGGGAATATGTTACCACCAGAGGTATCCTATTTTCAACTTCCCTTCCTATGTGATCATTTTGAAAGGATTGTCTAACTTCTGCTTTAATTTTTCTAAGGAATCTCCTTGAATAACCCCTGGGCCTCAGGGCCTTAAATAAGGTGTCCGTAGCCGCCTCCACATCCCCGGGAAAGGTACAGATCCTATGGAACCTGACGAGCTGGGATTTAATCAAACCCCTATAAGTGTGTTTGGGATGGTAACTAGACTTATATAAGAGAGCATGCCTATCAGTTTCCTTAAAGAAAACTCTGGTGGCTAAGGTTTTAGAGTCGCTAACTGGGGGCTGAAAGAAAACCTGTGTGTCTAAAAACTCCAATTTATCTAATTGTACATTATGCGTAACTGTAATGGCTGTATGGTGTGTATTCAAGACACTTATAAAACCCCAAAAGTCTTCCAATGAATGTTGCCAGAGGCCAAAAATGTCATCCAGATATCTAAAGTATCTGTAGGGCAATTTCTCACATTTAGGAAACGCTGTTTCTTCCCACATGCTCATATAAATATTCGCGTATGCCGGGGCAAATTTTTTGCCCATGGCCGTACCGTGAATCTGCAAATAATATTTGTCATTGAATTCAAAGTCATTTGTGGTTAGACTCAATTCCAAAAGTTGTAAAATTTCCCCATCAGGTCTCCTGGGGTCAGGGTGTGTTTGAAGAGCTCTCCTAACAGCTTGTAAGCCCAATTCCGTGTTAATGTTTGTATACAGTGAATTAATATCTATAGAAAAGAGAAGGGTAGACATTGGGACATTAAGGTTTCTGAGTTTATTGACAAAATCATATGTGTCCTTAATATAACTGGAGTGTTTTTGAGACAGTGGATTGATGTAATAGTCAATATATTCCGCTATACGGCTGGACTCTGAAGAACAGTCACTGACAATGGGGCGGCCGCAGGGAACTTCGAAGGGAATCGTCCACTGTTCTGGCGGTTTATGGATCTTGGGAAGTAAATAAAACTGTCTGGGCCTAGGAGGATCTGGACCGAAAAGGTAAGATTTTTGTTTTTTATTAATATATTTTTTCTGATAAAGATTTTGAACTATATTCCGTATTGTATCCTGTGTTTCTAACTGAATAGAACGAAGTAATGGCGTATAGTGCTGTTTATTGTTTAGCTGTCTGTTTGCTTCCAATAGATATTTTGATCTATTCATAATAACTATTTGTGATCCTTTATCTGCTGGTTTGATTATAATCTGACTGTTACTTTTAAGTTTATCTAAAGCTTTCCTTTGAGATTCTGTAACATTGGATGTGCTACATTCCCTAGGTCTATAGTCAGAAAAACTAATTAAATCTTTTTGGATTATCTCCCGAATAGGCCCAGAGACAGTTGTTAAATCTGGTTCCCAAGTAGAAGGGTCAGTAAAGGGGACATACTTATAAGATGATTCATATTGAAAGTGATCCAAAAGTTTCAATCTTCTGTGATAACAGTGGATGTCCCTTCGGAGCTCCCCGCGGCTTACCTGACTCGGTGTGGGGATAAAAGTCAGCCCCTTTTCCAGGACCTCCATTTCTGTCGATGTCAGTACATAGGAGGAAAGGTTTGTTATATTTGACAAGTGGGAAGTGGTGGAACCCACTTCCTTCCCACCTAAAAGTTTAACTGGTCTAACCAAAATGTAAGGATGTTTGTGGCAGTTTCACGGGTCCAATGGACAGGGTCATGGGGTTCTGTGCGGAATAACAATCTGTTCAGATCAGGTAAGAATTGACATTTATTCCCAATAAAACTGTTCAATTTGCCAAGTAAACCTTGCGTAGCATTTTCTAAATTTTCAGAAAAGTTAATTATAGGAATATAAATTTGAGCATTTGGAAATTTGACTTTGCTGGTTCTCAATAGTTGCTGTAACTGCTTGCAAGTTGTCGTTGTTTCCTGCTTACCTAGACAATTGTTCAGTCCTACTGACAAGATAACTATTTCTGTTAGTGGTTTCGGTTGGATTTTCTCCAAAACCCCATTGATGTGGTAGAAGGTGGCTCCCGGAAAGCTATCTATCTGTACATCCACATGTGAGCAGAAAGGAATACGGGCCAGATTGGAGTCGCCAATTATAACAACCTTTTGTTTAATGGAGATTTCCCAATCAAAGATTTTTCTGTTGGTTCTCCTATGCCTTGTAGGTTCCCGACGGACAGACAGAATCGGACCCCCTTGCAGGCCGATTGCTGAGGTATTAGAGAGGGACTCAGGTTGGGGTTCATTTAAAAGAGATAACTCTTTTGGTATTTTACCCCTCATCATCTGTCCCTCACCCTCTAGCATGTTGTTGCCAGTTTCGGGGGTCCCCTCCGTCTTTGTCCGAGGAACCTGCAAATGTAAATTGGCATCAGGAGAAGAAACCTCAGGGTCAGTGCATATGATTAATTCCTCTCTATATACATTGCTATTCTGAATCAAGTTTGTGTTTTTAATATCAGAGTCGCCCTGTACCTTGCCAACATCAGGTTCCACACTCTCCGCACCTCCCCTCGGGGACGACTGCGGCGAAGCGGCTCGATGGACCTGCACCGACACCTCCCTAGGCACCGTAAACGTAGGAGGGTCCGGCCCATTCACACTGGGTTCAACGGCACGGGCCGGCACATCTACCTGTACTACAGTATTCAACAACTGAATGTTATTTTCAGACTTGTTCAAATGTTTGGTTTCATTTATCTGTGTTTTAGCTCTACCGTCTACCAATGCCGACGCATACGATCTCCTCCGAGACAATCTAGATGACCTAGTGGGAGGCGGAATGGAGTCCGAGAGAGCTGGAGGTACATCCTTAGTGGATCTTTGTACCATTGATCTCAGCGTGTCTACAGAGCTATCCGTAAATTTACGTTTGTATCTCATTTTGCTCCACAGCACTGCTTTGTCAAACGCTTCTGTATCAAAAGTGTCTATGTTTTCTAATCCCGTAGCTATCACTACGTCATAATGTTCTCTAAGGATGGTCATATTCTGATCCATCCACTGAGCCGTATTCTGTTTAACTCGTTCCAAAGTTTCGGCATTGGGAGACGAAGGTTTAACGAATGCTGTGAGTTTGGTGACTTGTTTGAGCATACCGAGGGGACAGGATTTTTCTGACATTGATCTAGAAAGAATTTCAGAATGGTGTATGGCTTGAAGCAGTTTAAAATATTTCTTGGTCAAGACTAAATCTATCGGAACGTCTCTAATTCGACCTTCTACTCTATTTTGGTTTTTTGAGGTCTGAGCTATCCTTTTCTCACCTGGGAATACTGTGTCCACCAGTGGTGAAAAACGATTGAAGAGGGGAAGAGACATGATTTAAAAGTTCTCAACTAAGGGACAAAAACATAAAACCAGAGGTAAGTATAACAAGATAAAACATGAACAGGTAAAAAACATTTGAAAAAATTATTATAAAAAAACCACAATTGTACCCTCCTAAAATTAAATCAAATCCCTCTATAAAAGTTAAAATAGCTCCCAATATTCAAGTCTTCAATTTAAACAAAGAACTAACCAATTGCAATTTGAAAAATACTAACTTTTCCATAGATGATGAGATCCACCTAGGGGCCTGTTTGGGTCATTACAACACTTTCATCCAAACAAATTTATACCTTCTGTTATGTTTCACTCAAAATGAAAAACAGTAATGGTTGCTTTTTGTGTCTTTCAATAGAGTTCTACCATTTTGGAGACAGCACAGTGAGTCCTGATGAGGTTGTGTGAAGGGAAACCAATCCAGTTCTCTTTGGAGAATCTTCAGTGTGCACACCCTTTGTTGTAAATTTCCAAAAGTGATTATAAAAGAGATCCACACATACTCACTGTTCACTCAATGCATGATGCTATTATGGCTTCCACAACTTGAAGGTTGATGATTGTGTATAGATCCATTCTGGCATAGGATTACATTTGTGTCTGAGTTCAAACAAATTAAAATCTTAAACTTTATTTAACAAAGAGCTAAAATAAATTTCACAAAGGGATAGAAAAAAACAAATGAAATCAAAAAAGAGCCTGACGTTTCGCCTACTTCGGCTTCATCAGAGGTTACTGATTGTATGGCTCACAAAGACTTAAAAAGAAAGAAGAAGGAAGTGGTACAACATGGCACAATCTGATTGGTCTAAATTGGTATAGACCTCCAGGGTTTCTTTTTTTACCCTTTTTGGGAATATTAATGGTATCTTCCCCTTGACCATATCCTTTAAAAGTAAAATAAAATAAAATAAAAAAATGCTTTTACCTGAGCAAGGTACATAAATAAGTAGAATTAAATGATTAAGTTATAAGACATCATATTTTTGTTTAAACAAGGTACGTATACCTTTATATAATAACAACAATTATTAACACCGGCCAAAAAAACCTAACAACATTTCAATTTTAATTATAATTATAATTTACATTCCCCTTATAAAACTGTTTCAGTAACCTGGCGCTCGCAAAGGTTAGGTTAGGGGAATGAAGGCCTTTTCAGGCAGCCCTGGCACAGGTATACTTAAAAACATCACTCTGGGAAAATTAAAATACCTAACAACATACAGATGATGTATCAAACTCTCAAAGGTGGTTCAGTTCAAAGTTATAAAGTTATTTCATTGTGTGTTATAAATAAAAAAACAATCTAAAACCAGGAGGGGATGTTATTTAAATGAAAAAAATGTTTTTAACAGAGGAACAAATCAGAGAAATATTTTAAAGAATAGAAAAAAAACCACAGAAATGCCAATAATACACATTTTAGAATTGGGTTTAAAAAAATAAAAAGTGGGAAGGGGGATTGGGGTTTATGATAATAAAATTGTAAAATGAACAAAGACAATTAAGAAAAAAGAAAAAAAAGAAAAAGGAAAAAAAACCTTGGGTTTTGGAAACACTAGGGTTACTAAGATTGGGGTTAGGGAAAGGGGCAGATAAGGGGGATATTGTAATATAATAAAGAATGGATTTAAAAGAATGGAAAAGAAAGGGGATTAGAAGTCCCAGGGTTACTAAATTTGGGGTTAGGGAAAGGGGCAGGTAAGGGGGATATTGCGATATAATGAAGAAATGGGTTAAAAGAATGGAAAATGATTTGAAGTCCCATAGTTACTAAAATTGGGGTTAGGGAAGGGGGCAGGGGAGGGGGTTATTATCGTACAATGATATAAAGACCACTGTACAAGCATGTATTTAAAAAAAGCTTTTTTGTATGCAGGGGGCAACAGACATTGACACTAATACAGCCCAGGGCAAAAGATAATAAAAAATGGTTTAAAAATCATAAGTGCAAATGAAAAGAAAAATAAAGGGGAAGGGGAAGGGGAGAAAAATTGGGAAATAAGTGCTTTGTACAATAAGTGCTTAACCAAATCCACATCAAATCCACACGTGATAGGATTCCTGCTGCATGTGTGAGTGTCAGTTGTCCCCTTCTATTTCTTATCAAAGCTGTATATCTTAAAATGTGTGTAAATAAATATACTTACATCTATCTACATTTATCCCGTTGTATATTAATTGTTTAATTCATAATTCTACTTTGTATTTAGATAAATCAAAAATGATATATTATTTACCAAACAATAAGCAATTTGCTCTAACATGCTTTTATTTTGAAATTTTCCTCCTCTCTCTCGCTCTAACTTCTCATAATGTTTTAGCAGAGATTTGCCCGCAGGTGGCGCCATCTCCCCGACGGTGCTCCTGCGTGTCTTTTTTTAAAAAAATTAAATACCCTCCCTCTCCTGGATGCGGCTGCTTGATATTAGATTCGAAAAACAATTAAAAGGTAAGTTACAAACCGCATTTTAAATACTATAAAAACACACTCTTGACTCACTATAACTAAAACTTTTCGTTAAGACCACTTGGATCAATGGTTTTAAGAGCCTTTATCCACTTTCTCTCAGCCGCTTGTCTCTGACTTTGTGACCATGTGACATCGTGTTCAAACCCCGTTATACGCAAATAATCCATTGAATGTTGTTTAAAATGTTCATACAGGACTGTAGTTTTGTTACCTTTTCTCATGTAATATAGATGTTGTTTTAGTCTACATTCCATTGTATTTTTAGTTTCTCCTATATATAGTTTTCTACACACTGTACATTGAATGGCATAAACGATGTTGGCAGTTTTAAGTTCAATTTCTCTAGATGTTAATCTACCCACCCCAGTCACATTATTTGAGACAAAATTCAATTTATGGACATAGTTTTGTAGACCTAATTTGGATTTCTTAGAGGTAAGTTTTGCTCTAACTAATATATCTTTAAGGTTTTTATTTCTCCTGTATGCCATTGTAATTCTGTAATTCGTCAACTCTGTCTGTGTCTGCTGTGCCTCCTGAAAGTGGGACCTTAGCTGACGGCCCAATTGGCCCAGGGATCGGGAATATGTTACCACCAGAGGTATCCTATTTTCAACTTCCCTTCCTATGTGATCATTTTGAAAGGATTGTCTAACTTCTGCTTTAATTTTTCTAAGGAATCTCCTTGAATAACCCCTGGGCCTCAGGGCCTTAAATAAGGTGTCCGTAGCCGCCTCCACATCCCCGGGAAAGGTACAGATCCTATGGAACCTGACGAGCTGGGATTTAATCAAACCCCTATAAGTGTGTTTGGGATGGTAACTAGACTTATATAAGAGAGCATGCCTATCAGTTTCCTTAAAGAAAACTCTGGTGGCTAAGGTTTTAGAGTCGCTAACTGGGGGCTGAAAGAAAACCTGTGTGTCTAAAAACTCCAATTTATCTAATTGTACATTATGCGTAACTGTAATGGCTGTATGGTGTGTATTCAAGACACTTATAAAACCCCAAAAGTCTTCCAATGAATGTTGCCAGAGGCCAAAAATGTCATCCAGATATCTAAAGTATCTGTAGGGCAATTTCTCACATTTAGGAAACGCTGTTTCTTCCCACATGCTCATATAAATATTCGCGTATGCCGGGGCAAATTTTTTGCCCATGGCCGTACCGTGAATCTGCAAATAATATTTGTCATTGAATTCAAAGTCATTTGTGGTTAGACTCAATTCCAAAAGTTGTAAAATTTCCCCATCAGGTCTCCTGGGGTCAGGGTGTGTTTGAAGAGCTCTCCTAACAGCTTGTAAGCCCAATTCCGTGTTAATGTTTGTATACAGTGAATTAATATCTATAGAAAAGAGAAGGGTAGACATTGGGACATTAAGGTTTCTGAGTTTATTGACAAAATCATATGTGTCCTTAATATAACTGGAGTGTTTTTGAGACAGTGGATTGATGTAATAGTCAATATATTCCGCTATACGGCTGGACTCTGAAGAACAGTCACTGACAATGGGGCGGCCGCAGGGAACTTCGAAGGGAATCGTCCACTGTTCTGGCGGTTTATGGATCTTGGGAAGTAAATAAAACTGTCTGGGCCTAGGAGGATCTGGACCGAAAAGGTAAGATTTTTGTTTTTTATTAATATATTTTTTCTGATAAAGATTTTGAACTATATTCCGTATTGTATCCTGTGTTTCTAACTGAATAGAACGAAGTAATGGCGTATAGTGCTGTTTATTGTTTAGCTGTCTATTTGCTTCCAATAGATATTTTGATCTATTCATAATAACTATTTGTGATCCTTTATCTGCTGGTTTGATTATAATCTGACTGTTACTTTTAAGTTTATCTAAAGCTTTCCTTTGAGATTCTGTAACATTGGATGTGCTACATTCCCTAGGTCTATAGTCAGAAAAACTAATTAAATCTTTTTGGATTATCTCCCGAATAGGCCCAGAGACAGTTGTTAAATCTGGTTCCCAAGTAGAAGGGTCAGTAAAGGGGACATACTTATAAGATGATTCATATTGAAAGTGATCCAAAAGTTTCAATCTTCTGTGATAACAGTGGATGTCCCTTCGGAGCTCCCCGCGGCTTACCTGACTCGGTGTGGGGATAAAAGTCAGCCCCTTTTCCAGGACCTCCATTTCTGTCGATGTCAGTACATAGGAGGAAAGGTTTGTTATATTTGACAAGTGGGAAGTGGTGGAACCCACTTCCTTCCCACCTAAAAGTTTAACTGGTCTAACCAAAATGTAAGGATGTTTGTGGCAGTTTCACGGGTCCAATGGACAGGGTCATGGGGTTCTGTGCGGAATAACAATCTGTTCAGATCAGGTAAGAATTGACATTTATTCCCAATAAAACTGTTCAATTTGCCAAGTAAACCTTGCGTAGCATTTTCTAAATTTTCAGAAAAGTTAATTATAGGAATATAAATTTGAGCATTTGGAAATTTGACTTTGCTGGTTCTCAATAGTTGCTGTAACTGCTTGCAAGTTGTCGTTGTTTCCTGCTTACCTAGACAATTGTTCAGTCCTACTGACAAGATAACTATTTCTGTTAGTGGTTTCGGTTGGATTTTCTCCAAAACCCCATTGATATGGTAGAAGGTGGCTCCCGGAAAGCTATCTATCTGTACATCCACATGTGAGCAGAAAGGAATACGGGCCAGATTGGAGTCGCCAATTATAACAACCTTTTGTTTAATGGAGATTTCCCAATCAAAGATTTTTCTGTTGGTTCTCCTATGCCTTGTAGGTTCCCGACGGACAGACAGAATCGGACCCCCTTGCAGGCCGATTGCTGAGGTATTAGAGAGGGACTCAGGTTGGGGTTCATTTAAAAGAGATAACTCTTTTGGTATTTTACCCCTCATCATCTGTCCCTCACCCTCTAGCATGTTGTTGCCAGTTTCGGGGGTCCCCTCCGTCTTTGTCCGAGGAACCTGCAAATGTAAATTGGCATCAGGAGAAGAAACCTCAGGGTCAGTGCATATGATTAATTCCTCTCTATATACATTGCTATTCTGAATCAAGTTTGTGTTTTTAATATCAGAGTCGCCCTGTACCTTGCCAACATCAGGTTCCACACTCTCCGCACCTCCCCTCGGGGACGACTGCGGCGAAGCGGCTCGATGGACCTGCACCGACACCTCCCTAGGCACCGTAAACGTAGGAGGGTCCGGCCCATTCACACTGGGTTCAACGGCACGGGCCGGCACATCTACCTGTACTACAGTATTCAACAACTGAATGTTATTTTCAGACTTGTTCAAATGTTTGGTTTCATTTATCTGTGTTTTAGCTCTACCGTCTACCAATGCCGACGCATACGATCTCCTCCGAGACAATCTAGATGACCTAGTGGGAGGCGGAATGGAGTCCAAGAGAGCTGGAGGTACATCCTTAGTGGATCTTTGTACCATTGATCTCAGCGTGTCTACAGAGCTATCCGTAAATTTACGTTTGTATCTCATTTTGCTCCACAGCACTGCTTTGTCAAACGCTTCTGTATCAAAAGTGTCTATGTTTTCTAATCCCGTAGCTATCACTACGTCATAATGTTCTCTAAGGATGGTCATATTCTGATCCATCCACTGAGCCGTATTCTGTTTAACTCGTTCCAAAGTTTCGGCATTGGGAGACGAAGGTTTAACGAATGCTGTGAGTTTGGTGACTTGTTTGAGCATACCGAGGGGACAGGATTTTTCTGCCATTGATCTAGAAAGAATTTCAGAATGGTGTATGGCTTGAAGCAGTTTAAAATATTTCTTGGTCAAGACTAAATCTATCGGAACGTCTCTAATTCGACCTTCTACTCTATTTTGGTTTTTTGAGGTCTGAGCTATCCTTTTCTCACCTGGGAATACTGTGTCCACCAGTGGTGAAAAACGATTGAAGAGGGGAAGAGACATGATTTAAAAGTTCTCAACTAAGGGACAAAAACATAAAACCAGAGGTAAGTATAACAAGATAAAACATGAGCAGGTAAAAAACATTTGAAAAAATTATTATAAAAAAAACCACAATTGTACCCTCCTAAAATTAAATCAAATCCCTCTATAAAAGTTAAAATAGCTCCCAATATTCAAGTCTTCAATTTAAACAAAGAACTAACCAATTGCAATTTGAAAAATACTAACTTTTCCATAGATGATGAGATCCACCTAGGGGCCTGTTTGGGTCATTACAACACTTTCATCCAAACAAATTTATACCTTCTGTTATGTTTCACTCAAAATGAAAAACAGTAATGGTTGCTTTTTGTGTCTTTCAATAGAGTTCTACCATTTTGGAGACAGCACAGTGAGTCCTGATGAGGTTGTGTGAAGGGAAACCAATCCAGTTCTCTTTGGAGAATCTTCAGTGTGCACACCCTTTGTTGTAAATTTCCAAAAGTGATTATAAAAGAGATCCACACATACTCACTGTTCACTCAATGCATGATGCTATTATGGCTTCCACAACTTGAAGGTTGATGATTGTGTATAGATCCATTCTGGCATAGGATTACATTTGTGTCTGAGTTCAAACAAATTAAAATCTTAAACTTTATTTAACAAAGAGCTAAAATAAATTTCACAAAGGGATAGAAAAAAACAAATGAAATCAAAAAAGAGCCTGACGTTTCGCCTACTTCGGCTTCATCAGAGGTTACTGATTGTATGGCTCACAAAGACTTAAAAAGAAAGAAGAAGGAAGTGGTACAACATGGCACAATCTGATTGGTCTAAATTGGTATAGACCTCCAGGGTTTCTTTTTTTACCCTTTTTGGGAATATTAATGGTATCTTCCCCTTGACCATATCCTTTAAAAGTAAAATAAAATAAAATAAAAAAATGCTTTTACCTGAGCAAGGTACATAAATAAGTAGAATTAAATGATTAAGTTATAAGACATCATATTTTTGTTTAAACAAGGTACGTATACCTTTATATAATAACAACAATTATTAACACCGGCCAAAAAAACCTAACAACATTTCAATTTTAATTATAATTATAATTTACATTCCCCTTATAAAACTGTTTCAGTAACCTGGCGCTCGCAAAGGTTAGGTTAGGGGAATGAAGGCCTTTTCAGGCAGCCCTGGCACAGGTATACTTAAAAACATCACTCTGGGAAAATTAAAATACCTAACAACATACAGATGATGTATCAAACTCTCAAAGGTGGTTCAGTTCAAAGTTATAAAGTTATTTCATTGTGTGTAATAAATAAAAAAACAATCTAAAACCAGGAGGGGATGTTATTTAAATGAAAAAAATGTTTTTAACAGAGGAACAAATCAGAGAAATATTTTAAAGAATAGAAAAAAAACCACAGAAATGCCAATAATACACATTTTAGAATTGGGTTTAAAAAAATAAAAAGTGGGAAGGGGGATTGGGGTTTATGATAATAAAATTGTAAAATGAACAAAGACAATTAAGAAAAAAGAAAAAAAAGAAAAAGGAAAAAAAACCTTGGGTTTTGGAAACACTAGGGTTACTAAGATTGGGGTTAGGGAAAGGGGCAGATAAGGGGGATATTGTAATATAATAAAGAATGGATTTAAAAGAATGGAAAAGAAAGGGGATTAGAAGTCCCAGGGTTACTAAATTTGGGGTTAGGGAAAGGGGCAGGTAAGGGGGATATTGCGATATAATGAAGAAATGGGTTAAAATAATGGAAAATGATTTGAAGTCCCATAGTTACTAAAATTAGGGTTAGGGTTAGGTTAGGGTTAGGTTAGGTTAGGTTAGGTTAGGGTTAGGTTAGGTTAGGGTTAGGGTTAGGGTTAGGGTTAGGTTAGGGTTAGGTTAGGAGTTAGGTTAGTCCAGAGCCCAGACAAGTCCAGACCCGGTTGTGCATGGGCCATCAAGGGTTAGGGTTAGGTTAGGGTTAGGTTAGGTTAGGGTTAGGTTAGAGTTAGGCCAAAGCCAGACCCAAGGTCCAACTTGGAAAGCACTGGCCATCGTTCAACTGGCCGCCTCAGGTAAGTTCCCATTATCACACCAAAAGCCCAAAATAGTATGCACAAGCACTCACACTAATTCCTTTTTTGGCAAATAAATCCACATTTGTGGTTAGTGAGCTTAGGGCTGCTTTTTGCAGGTTTTGTGACGTTGGGGTTAGGGTTTGTGTTCAGGTGAGAGGATCTAAATGGATCTACTTCAATCACCATCCACAATAAAGGTTTCCAGATGATGTTCTGCTGGTGTTCGAGAGAAGACTTGGTCTGTAAGCCTGTATCACGCGACGTTTCGACAGCTTTTCGTGTCTTCTTCAGGCGAGGCTTGATTTTTAGAATTATTAAAGAGGACTCAACACCGTTCTTCTTGTGGAGACTGACTCAAATTGGGCCCAACACTATTCCAAAATTTTCAGAAGGACATTCAACATCGTCCAATGACAGAGACTAATACCAGAACGGTTTTCTACACTGTGTTCCTGACATAAGACCATACACACCGTCCCAAAGTGTGCCTCCATCTTATTTTAGACGTGAGATCTCCCTTAAAAATCCATCCTATACTTACTTTCCCTATTTTGGGCCGATAGGAGATTTTTAGGTGGGTCTTTAATGTCTCTTTTTCAGTGGAAACCAGTTCTAAAACGAGTGCTCCATGTCATTCTTCGTGTTGAGCAACGTTCTTACTAATTTTGATCCCAGTGGAGACTGCTCTGAATGAGTTCTCAACACTTCTTATATGGTGGAGTTTAAATAACACACATAAATATTTTTTTATTGTGTGTCTGAAATTTTAATTTTGAATGTAAAACCTCTTTAATAATTTTACACGCTCTACACACTGTGTTTGGTGGAGCTAATAATTTTCCTCTGTCTCAGTGTCCATCTGTGTGGGTCTTTATATATCTGAGAAGGGCGTGGCTTCTCTCTTTCTATTTTCCAACGTCAAATAAAATTTTAAGAAGCATATTTTTGCATTTTACTTGTAATACTATAATGAAACTATTAGCACAATAATGCAAACCACACTTTTCAAGGTCCAGAGAGCGAGGCACTCGCTAGGTTAGGTTAGAGTTAGGCCAAAGCCAGACCCAAGGTCCAACTTGGAAAGCACTGGCCATCGTTCAACTGGCCGCCTCAGGTAAGTTCCCATTATCACACCAAAAGCCCAAAATAGTATGCACAAGCACTCACACTAATTCCTTTTTTGGCAAATAAATCCACATTTGTGGTTAGTGAGCTTAGGGCTGCTTTTTGCAGGTTTTGTGACGTTGGGGTTAGGGTTTGTGTTCAGGTGAGAGGATCTAAATGGATCTACTTCAATCACCATCCACAATAAAGGTTTCCAGATGATGTTCTGCTGGTGTTCGAGAGAAGACTTGGTCTGTAAGCCTGTATCACGCGACGTTTCGACAGCTTTTCGTGTCTTCTTCAGGCGAGGCTTGATTTTTAGAATTATTAAAGAGGACTCAACACCGTTCTTCTTGTGGAGACTGACTCAAATTGGGCCCAACACTATTCCAAAATTTTCAGAAGGACATTCAACATCGTCCAATGACAGAGACTAATACCAGAACGGTTTTCTACACTGTGTTCCTGACATAAGACCATACACACCGTCCCAAAGTGTGCCTCCATCTTATTTTAGACGTGAGATCTCCCTTAAAAATCCATCCTATACTTACTTTCCCTATTTTGGGCCGATAGGAGATTTTTAGGTGGGTCTTTAATGTCTCTTTTTCAGTGGAAACCAGTTCTAAAACGAGTGCTCCATGTCATTCTTCGTGTTGAGCAACGTTCTTACTAATTTTGATCCCAGTGGAGACTGCTCTGAATGAGTTCTCAACACTTCTTATATGGTGGAGTTTAAATAACACACATAAATATTTTTTTATTGTGTGTCTGAAATTTTAATTTTGAATGTAAAACCTCTTTAATAATTTTACACGCTCTACACACTGTGTTTGGTGGAGCTAATAATTTTCCTCTGTCTCAGTGTCCATCTGTGTGGGTCTTTATATATCTGAGAAGGGCGTGGCTTCTCTCTTTCTATTTTCCAACGTCAAATAAAATTTTAAGAAGCATATTTTTGCATTTTACTTGTAATACTATAATGAAACTATTAGCACAATAATGCAAACCACACTTTTCAAGGTCCAGAGAGCGAGGCACTCGCTAGGTTAGGTTAGAGTTAGGCCAAAGCCAGACCCAAGGTCCAACTTGGAAAGCACTGGCCATCGTTCAACTGGCCGCCTCAGGTAAGTTCCCATTATCACACCAAAAGCCCAAAATAGTATGCACAAGCACTCACACTAATTCCTTTTTTGGCAAATAAATCCACATTTGTGGTTAGTGAGCTTAGGGCTGCTTTTTGCAGGTTTTGTGACGTTGGGGTTAGGGTTTGTGTTCAGGTGAGAGGATCTAAATGGATCTACTTCAATCACCATCCACAATAAAGGTTTCCAGATGATGTTCTGCTGGTGTTCGAGAGAAGACTTGGTCTGTAAGCCTGTATCACGCGACGTTTCGACAGCTTTTCGTGTCTTCTTCAGGCGAGGCTTGATTTTTAGAATTATTAAAGAGGACTCAACACCGTTCTTCTTGTGGAGACTGACTCAAATTGGGCCCAACACTATTCCAAAATTTTCAGAAGGACATTCAACATCGTCCAATGACAGAGACTAATACCAGAACGGTTTTCTACACTGTGTTCCTGACATAAGACCATACACACCGTCCCAAAGTGTGCCTCCATCTTATTTTAGACGTGAGATCTCCCTTAAAAATCCATCCTATACTTACTTTCCCTATTTTGGGCCGATAGGAGATTTTTAGGTGGGTCTTTAATGTCTCTTTTTCAGTGGAAACCAGTTCTAAAACGAGTGCTCCATGTCATTCTTCGTGTTGAGCAACGTTCTTACTAATTTTGATCCCAGTGGAGACTGCTCTGAATGAGTTCTCAACACTTCTTATATGGTGGAGTTTAAATAACACACATAAATATTTTTTTATTGTGTGTCTGAAATTTTAATTTTGAATGTAAAACCTCTTTAATAATTTTACACGCTCTACACACTGTGTTTGGTGGAGCTAATAATTTTCCTCTGTCTCAGTGTCCATCTGTGTGGGTCTTTATATATCTGAGAAGGGCGTGGCTTCTCTCTTTCTATTTTCCAACGTCAAATAAAATTTTAAGAAGCATATTTTTGCATTTTACTTGTAATACTATAATGAAACTATTAGCACAATAATGCAAACCACACTTTTCAAGGTCCAGAGAGCGAGGCACTCGCTAGGTTAGGTTAGAGTTAGGCCAAAGCCAGACCCAAGGTCCAACTTGGAAAGCACTGGCCATCGTTCAACTGGCCGCCTCAGGTAAGTTCCCATTATCACACCAAAAGCCCAAAATAGTATGCACAAGCACTCACACTAATTCCTTTTTTGGCAAATAAATCCACATTTGTGGTTAGTGAGCTTAGGGCTGCTTTTTGCAGGTTTTGTGACGTTGGGGTTAGGGTTTGTGTTCAGGTGAGAGGATCTAAATGGATCTACTTCAATCACCATCCACAATAAAGGTTTCCAGATGATGTTCTGCTGGTGTTCGAGAGAAGACTTGGTCTGTAAGCCTGTATCACGCGACGTTTCGACAGCTTTTCGTGTCTTCTTCAGGCGAGGCTTGATTTTTAGAATTATTAAAGAGGACTCAACACCGTTCTTCTTGTGGAGACTGACTCAAATTGGGCCCAACACTATTCCAAAATTTTCAGAAGGACATTCAACATCGTCCAATGACAGAGACTAATACCAGAACGGTTTTCTACACTGTGTTCCTGACATAAGACCATACACACCGTCCCAAAGTGTGCCTCCATCTTATTTTAGACGTGAGATCTCCCTTAAAAATCCATCCTATACTTACTTTCCCTATTTTGGGCCGATAGGAGATTTTTAGGTGGGTCTTTAATGTCTCTTTTTCAGTGGAAACCAGTTCTAAAACGAGTGCTCCATGTCATTCTTCGTGTTGAGCAACGTTCTTACTAATTTTGATCCCAGTGGAGACTGCTCTGAATGAGTTCTCAACACTTCTTATATGGTGGAGTTTAAATAACACACATAAATATTTTTTTATTGTGTGTCTGAAATTTTAATTTTGAATGTAAAACCTCTTTAATAATTTTACACGCTCTACACACTGTGTTTGGTGGAGCTAATAATTTTCCTCTGTCTCAGTGTCCATCTGTGTGGGTCTTTATATATCTGAGAAGGGCGTGGCTTCTCTCTTTCTATTTTCCAACGTCAAATAAAATTTTAAGAAGCATATTTTTGCATTTTACTTGTAATACTATAATGAAACTATTAGCACAATAATGCAAACCACACTTTTCAAGGTCCAGAGAGCGAGGCACTCGCTAGGTTAGGTTAGAGTTAGGCCAAAGCCAGACCCAAGGTCCAACTTGGAAAGCACTGGCCATCGTTCAACTGGCCGCCTCAGGTAAGTTCCCATTATCACACCAAAAGCCCAAAATAGTATGCACAAGCACTCACACTAATTCCTTTTTTGGCAAATAAATCCACATTTGTGGTTAGTGAGCTTAGGGCTGCTTTTTGCAGGTTTTGTGACGTTGGGGTTAGGGTTTGTGTTCAGGTGAGAGGATCTAAATGGATCTACTTCAATCACCATCCACAATAAAGGTTTCCAGATGATGTTCTGCTGGTGTTCGAGAGAAGACTTGGTCTGTAAGCCTGTATCACGCGACGTTTCGACAGCTTTTCGTGTCTTCTTCAGGCGAGGCTTGATTTTTAGAATTATTAAAGAGGACTCAACACCGTTCTTCTTGTGGAGACTGACTCAAATTGGGCCCAACACTATTCCAAAATTTTCAGAAGGACATTCAACATCGTCCAATGACAGAGACTAATACCAGAACGGTTTTCTACACTGTGTTCCTGACATAAGACCATACACACCGTCCCAAAGTGTGCCTCCATCTTATTTTAGACGTGAGATCTCCCTTAAAAATCCATCCTATACTTACTTTCCCTATTTTGGGCCGATAGGAGATTTTTAGGTGGGTCTTTAATGTCTCTTTTTCAGTGGAAACCAGTTCTAAAACGAGTGCTCCATGTCATTCTTCGTGTTGAGCAACGTTCTTACTAATTTTGATCCCAGTGGAGACTGCTCTGAATGAGTTCTCAACACTTCTTATATGGTGGAGTTTAAATAACACACATAAATATTTTTTTATTGTGTGTCTGAAATTTTAATTTTGAATGTAAAACCTCTTTAATAATTTTACACGCTCTACACACTGTGTTTGGTGGAGCTAATAATTTTCCTCTGTCTCAGTGTCCATCTGTGTGGGTCTTTATATATCTGAGAAGGGCGTGGCTTCTCTCTTTCTATTTTCCAACGTCAAATAAAATTTTAAGAAGCATATTTTTGCATTTTACTTGTAATACTATAATGAAACTATTAGCACAATAATGCAAACCACACTTTTCAAGGTCCAGAGAGCGAGGCACTCGCTAGGTTAGGTTAGAGTTAGGCCAAAGCCAGACCCAAGGTCCAACTTGGAAAGCACTGGCCATCGTTCAACTGGCCGCCTCAGGTAAGTTCCCATTATCACACCAAAAGCCCAAAATAGTATGCACAAGCACTCACACTAATTCCTTTTTTGGCAAATAAATCCACATTTGTGGTTAGTGAGCTTAGGGCTGCTTTTTGCAGGTTTTGTGACGTTGGGGTTAGGGTTTGTGTTCAGGTGAGAGGATCTAAATGGATCTACTTCAATCACCATCCACAATAAAGGTTTCCAGATGATGTTCTGCTGGTGTTCGAGAGAAGACTTGGTCTGTAAGCCTGTATCACGCGACGTTTCGACAGCTTTTCGTGTCTTCTTCAGGCGAGGCTTGATTTTTAGAATTATTAAAGAGGACTCAACACCGTTCTTCTTGTGGAGACTGACTCAAATTGGGCCCAACACTATTCCAAAATTTTCAGAAGGACATTCAACATCGTCCAATGACAGAGACTAATACCAGAACGGTTTTCTACACTGTGTTCCTGACATAAGACCATACACACCGTCCCAAAGTGTGCCTCCATCTTATTTTAGACGTGAGATCTCCCTTAAAAATCCATCCTATACTTACTTTCCCTATTTTGGGCCGATAGGAGATTTTTAGGTGGGTCTTTAATGTCTCTTTTTCAGTGGAAACCAGTTCTAAAACGAGTGCTCCATGTCATTCTTCGTGTTGAGCAACGTTCTTACTAATTTTGATCCCAGTGGAGACTGCTCTGAATGAGTTCTCAACACTTCTTATATGGTGGAGTTTAAATAACACACATAAATATTTTTTTATTGTGTGTCTGAAATTTTAATTTTGAATGTAAAACCTCTTTAATAATTTTACACGCTCTACACACTGTGTTTGGTGGAGCTAATAATTTTCCTCTGTCTCAGTGTCCATCTGTGTGGGTCTTTATATATCTGAGAAGGGCGTGGCTTCTCTCTTTCTATTTTCCAACGTCAAATAAAATTTTAAGAAGCATATTTTTGCATTTTACTTGTAATACTATAATGAAACTATTAGCACAATAATGCAAACCACACTTTTCAAGGTCCAGAGAGCGAGGCACTCGCTAGGTTAGGTTAGAGTTAGGCCAAAGCCAGACCCAAGGTCCAACTTGGAAAGCACTGGCCATCGTTCAACTGGCCGCCTCAGGTAAGTTCCCATTATCACACCAAAAGCCCAAAATAGTATGCACAAGCACTCACACTAATTCCTTTTTTGGCAAATAAATCCACATTTGTGGTTAGTGAGCTTAGGGCTGCTTTTTGCAGGTTTTGTGACGTTGGGGTTAGGGTTTGTGTTCAGGTGAGAGGATCTAAATGGATCTACTTCAATCACCATCCACAATAAAGGTTTCCAGATGATGTTCTGCTGGTGTTCGAGAGAAGACTTGGTCTGTAAGCCTGTATCACGCGACGTTTCGACAGCTTTTCGTGTCTTCTTCAGGCGAGGCTTGATTTTTAGAATTATTAAAGAGGACTCAACACCGTTCTTCTTGTGGAGACTGACTCAAATTGGGCCCAACACTATTCCAAAATTTTCAGAAGGACATTCAACATCGTCCAATGACAGAGACTAATACCAGAACGGTTTTCTACACTGTGTTCCTGACATAAGACCATACACACCGTCCCAAAGTGTGCCTCCATCTTATTTTAGACGTGAGATCTCCCTTAAAAATCCATCCTATACTTACTTTCCCTATTTTGGGCCGATAGGAGATTTTTAGGTGGGTCTTTAATGTCTCTTTTTCAGTGGAAACCAGTTCTAAAACGAGTGCTCCATGTCATTCTTCGTGTTGAGCAACGTTCTTACTAATTTTGATCCCAGTGGAGACTGCTCTGAATGAGTTCTCAACACTTCTTATATGGTGGAGTTTAAATAACACACATAAATATTTTTTTATTGTGTGTCTGAAATTTTAATTTTGAATGTAAAACCTCTTTAATAATTTTACACGCTCTACACACTGTGTTTGGTGGAGCTAATAATTTTCCTCTGTCTCAGTGTCCATCTGTGTGGGTCTTTATATATCTGAGAAGGGCGTGGCTTCTCTCTTTCTATTTTCCAACGTCAAATAAAATTTTAAGAAGCATATTTTTGCATTTTACTTGTAATACTATAATGAAACTATTAGCACAATAATGCAAACCACACTTTTCAAGGTCCAGAGAGCGAGGCACTCGCTAGGTTAGGTTAGAGTTAGGCCAAAGCCAGACCCAAGGTCCAACTTGGAAAGCACTGGCCATCGTTCAACTGGCCGCCTCAGGTAAGTTCCCATTATCACACCAAAAGCCCAAAATAGTATGCACAAGCACTCACACTAATTCCTTTTTTGGCAAATAAATCCACATTTGTGGTTAGTGAGCTTAGGGCTGCTTTTTGCAGGTTTTGTGACGTTGGGGTTAGGGTTTGTGTTCAGGTGAGAGGATCTAAATGGATCTACTTCAATCACCATCCACAATAAAGGTTTCCAGATGATGTTCTGCTGGTGTTCGAGAGAAGACTTGGTCTGTAAGCCTGTATCACGCGACGTTTCGACAGCTTTTCGTGTCTTCTTCAGGCGAGGCTTGATTTTTAGAATTATTAAAGAGGACTCAACACCGTTCTTCTTGTGGAGACTGACTCAAATTGGGCCCAACACTATTCCAAAATTTTCAGAAGGACATTCAACATCGTCCAATGACAGAGACTAATACCAGAACGGTTTTCTACACTGTGTTCCTGACATAAGACCATACACACCGTCCCAAAGTGTGCCTCCATCTTATTTTAGACGTGAGATCTCCCTTAAAAATCCATCCTATACTTACTTTCCCTATTTTGGGCCGATAGGAGATTTTTAGGTGGGTCTTTAATGTCTCTTTTTCAGTGGAAACCAGTTCTAAAACGAGTGCTCCATGTCATTCTTCGTGTTGAGCAACGTTCTTACTAATTTTGATCCCAGTGGAGACTGCTCTGAATGAGTTCTCAACACTTCTTATATGGTGGAGTTTAAATAACACACATAAATATTTTTTTATTGTGTGTCTGAAATTTTAATTTTGAATGTAAAACCTCTTTAATAATTTTACACGCTCTACACACTGTGTTTGGTGGAGCTAATAATTTTCCTCTGTCTCAGTGTCCATCTGTGTGGGTCTTTATATATCTGAGAAGGGCGTGGCTTCTCTCTTTCTATTTTCCAACGTCAAATAAAATTTTAAGAAGCATATTTTTGCATTTTACTTGTAATACTATAATGAAACTATTAGCACAATAATGCAAACCACACTTTTCAAGGTCCAGAGAGCGAGGCACTCGCTAGGTTAGGTTAGAGTTAGGCCAAAGCCAGACCCAAGGTCCAACTTGGAAAGCACTGGCCATCGTTCAACTGGCCGCCTCAGGTAAGTTCCCATTATCACACCAAAAGCCCAAAATAGTATGCACAAGCACTCACACTAATTCCTTTTTTGGCAAATAAATCCACATTTGTGGTTAGTGAGCTTAGGGCTGCTTTTTGCAGGTTTTGTGACGTTGGGGTTAGGGTTTGTGTTCAGGTGAGAGGATCTAAATGGATCTACTTCAATCACCATCCACAATAAAGGTTTCCAGATGATGTTCTGCTGGTGTTCGAGAGAAGACTTGGTCTGTAAGCCTGTATCACGCGACGTTTCGACAGCTTTTCGTGTCTTCTTCAGGCGAGGCTTGATTTTTAGAATTATTAAAGAGGACTCAACACCGTTCTTCTTGTGGAGACTGACTCAAATTGGGCCCAACACTATTCCAAAATTTTCAGAAGGACATTCAACATCGTCCAATGACAGAGACTAATACCAGAACGGTTTTCTACACTGTGTTCCTGACATAAGACCATACACACCGTCCCAAAGTGTGCCTCCATCTTATTTTAGACGTGAGATCTCCCTTAAAAATCCATCCTATACTTACTTTCCCTATTTTGGGCCGATAGGAGATTTTTAGGTGGGTCTTTAATGTCTCTTTTTCAGTGGAAACCAGTTCTAAAACGAGTGCTCCATGTCATTCTTCGTGTTGAGCAACGTTCTTACTAATTTTGATCCCAGTGGAGACTGCTCTGAATGAGTTCTCAACACTTCTTATATGGTGGAGTTTAAATAACACACATAAATATTTTTTTATTGTGTGTCTGAAATTTTAATTTTGAATGTAAAACCTCTTTAATAATTTTACACGCTCTACACACTGTGTTTGGTGGAGCTAATAATTTTCCTCTGTCTCAGTGTCCATCTGTGTGGGTCTTTATATATCTGAGAAGGGCGTGGCTTCTCTCTTTCTATTTTCCAACGTCAAATAAAATTTTAAGAAGCATATTTTTGCATTTTACTTGTAATACTATAATGAAACTATTAGCACAATAATGCAAACCACACTTTTCAAGGTCCAGAGAGCGAGGCACTCGCTAGGTTAGGTTAGAGTTAGGCCAAAGCCAGACCCAAGGTCCAACTTGGAAAGCACTGGCCATCGTTCAACTGGCCGCCTCAGGTAAGTTCCCATTATCACACCAAAAGCCCAAAATAGTATGCACAAGCACTCACACTAATTCCTTTTTTGGCAAATAAATCCACATTTGTGGTTAGTGAGCTTAGGGCTGCTTTTTGCAGGTTTTGTGACGTTGGGGTTAGGGTTTGTGTTCAGGTGAGAGGATCTAAATGGATCTACTTCAATCACCATCCACAATAAAGGTTTCCAGATGATGTTCTGCTGGTGTTCGAGAGAAGACTTGGTCTGTAAGCCTGTATCACGCGACGTTTCGACAGCTTTTCGTGTCTTCTTCAGGCGAGGCTTGATTTTTAGAATTATTAAAGAGGACTCAACACCGTTCTTCTTGTGGAGACTGACTCAAATTGGGCCCAACACTATTCCAAAATTTTCAGAAGGACATTCAACATCGTCCAATGACAGAGACTAATACCAGAACGGTTTTCTACACTGTGTTCCTGACATAAGACCATACACACCGTCCCAAAGTGTGCCTCCATCTTATTTTAGACGTGAGATCTCCCTTAAAAATCCATCCTATACTTACTTTCCCTATTTTGGGCCGATAGGAGATTTTTAGGTGGGTCTTTAATGTCTCTTTTTCAGTGGAAACCAGTTCTAAAACGAGTGCTCCATGTCATTCTTCGTGTTGAGCAACGTTCTTACTAATTTTGATCCCAGTGGAGACTGCTCTGAATGAGTTCTCAACACTTCTTATATGGTGGAGTTTAAATAACACACATAAATATTTTTTTATTGTGTGTCTGAAATTTTAATTTTGAATGTAAAACCTCTTTAATAATTTTACACGCTCTACACACTGTGTTTGGTGGAGCTAATAATTTTCCTCTGTCTCAGTGTCCATCTGTGTGGGTCTTTATATATCTGAGAAGGGCGTGGCTTCTCTCTTTCTATTTTCCAACGTCAAATAAAATTTTAAGAAGCATATTTTTGCATTTTACTTGTAATACTATAATGAAACTATTAGCACAATAATGCAAACCACACTTTTCAAGGTCCAGAGAGCGAGGCACTCGCTAGGTTAGGTTAGAGTTAGGCCAAAGCCAGACCCAAGGTCCAACTTGGAAAGCACTGGCCATCGTTCAACTGGCCGCCTCAGGTAAGTTCCCATTATCACACCAAAAGCCCAAAATAGTATGCACAAGCACTCACACTAATTCCTTTTTTGGCAAATAAATCCACATTTGTGGTTAGTGAGCTTAGGGCTGCTTTTTGCAGGTTTTGTGACGTTGGGGTTAGGGTTTGTGTTCAGGTGAGAGGATCTAAATGGATCTACTTCAATCACCATCCACAATAAAGGTTTCCAGATGATGTTCTGCTGGTGTTCGAGAGAAGACTTGGTCTGTAAGCCTGTATCACGCGACGTTTCGACAGCTTTTCGTGTCTTCTTCAGGCGAGGCTTGATTTTTAGAATTATTAAAGAGGACTCAACACCGTTCTTCTTGTGGAGACTGACTCAAATTGGGCCCAACACTATTCCAAAATTTTCAGAAGGACATTCAACATCGTCCAATGACAGAGACTAATACCAGAACGGTTTTCTACACTGTGTTCCTGACATAAGACCATACACACCGTCCCAAAGTGTGCCTCCATCTTATTTTAGACGTGAGATCTCCCTTAAAAATCCATCCTATACTTACTTTCCCTATTTTGGGCCGATAGGAGATTTTTAGGTGGGTCTTTAATGTCTCTTTTTCAGTGGAAACCAGTTCTAAAACGAGTGCTCCATGTCATTCTTCGTGTTGAGCAACGTTCTTACTAATTTTGATCCCAGTGGAGACTGCTCTGAATGAGTTCTCAACACTTCTTATATGGTGGAGTTTAAATAACACACATAAATATTTTTTTATTGTGTGTCTGAAATTTTAATTTTGAATGTAAAACCTCTTTAATAATTTTACACGCTCTACACACTGTGTTTGGTGGAGCTAATAATTTTCCTCTGTCTCAGTGTCCATCTGTGTGGGTCTTTATATATCTGAGAAGGGCGTGGCTTCTCTCTTTCTATTTTCCAACGTCAAATAAAATTTTAAGAAGCATATTTTTGCATTTTACTTGTAATACTATAATGAAACTATTAGCACAATAATGCAAACCACACTTTTCAAGGTCCAGAGAGCGAGGCACTCGCTAGGTTAGGTTAGAGTTAGGCCAAAGCCAGACCCAAGGTCCAACTTGGAAAGCACTGGCCATCGTTCAACTGGCCGCCTCAGGTAAGTTCCCATTATCACACCAAAAGCCCAAAATAGTATGCACAAGCACTCACACTAATTCCTTTTTTGGCAAATAAATCCACATTTGTGGTTAGTGAGCTTAGGGCTGCTTTTTGCAGGTTTTGTGACGTTGGGGTTAGGGTTTGTGTTCAGGTGAGAGGATCTAAATGGATCTACTTCAATCACCATCCACAATAAAGGTTTCCAGATGATGTTCTGCTGGTGTTCGAGAGAAGACTTGGTCTGTAAGCCTGTATCACGCGACGTTTCGACAGCTTTTCGTGTCTTCTTCAGGCGAGGCTTGATTTTTAGAATTATTAAAGAGGACTCAACACCGTTCTTCTTGTGGAGACTGACTCAAATTGGGCCCAACACTATTCCAAAATTTTCAGAAGGACATTCAACATCGTCCAATGACAGAGACTAATACCAGAACGGTTTTCTACACTGTGTTCCTGACATAAGACCATACACACCGTCCCAAAGTGTGCCTCCATCTTATTTTAGACGTGAGATCTCCCTTAAAAATCCATCCTATACTTACTTTCCCTATTTTGGGCCGATAGGAGATTTTTAGGTGGGTCTTTAATGTCTCTTTTTCAGTGGAAACCAGTTCTAAAACGAGTGCTCCATGTCATTCTTCGTGTTGAGCAACGTTCTTACTAATTTTGATCCCAGTGGAGACTGCTCTGAATGAGTTCTCAACACTTCTTATATGGTGGAGTTTAAATAACACACATAAATATTTTTTTATTGTGTGTCTGAAATTTTAATTTTGAATGTAAAACCTCTTTAATAATTTTACACGCTCTACACACTGTGTTTGGTGGAGCTAATAATTTTCCTCTGTCTCAGTGTCCATCTGTGTGGGTCTTTATATATCTGAGAAGGGCGTGGCTTCTCTCTTTCTATTTTCCAACGTCAAATAAAATTTTAAGAAGCATATTTTTGCATTTTACTTGTAATACTATAATGAAACTATTAGCACAATAATGCAAACCACACTTTTCAAGGTCCAGAGAGCGAGGCACTCGCTAGGTTAGGTTAGAGTTAGGCCAAAGCCAGACCCAAGGTCCAACTTGGAAAGCACTGGCCATCGTTCAACTGGCCGCCTCAGGTAAGTTCCCATTATCACACCAAAAGCCCAAAATAGTATGCACAAGCACTCACACTAATTCCTTTTTTGGCAAATAAATCCACATTTGTGGTTAGTGAGCTTAGGGCTGCTTTTTGCAGGTTTTGTGACGTTGGGGTTAGGGTTTGTGTTCAGGTGAGAGGATCTAAATGGATCTACTTCAATCACCATCCACAATAAAGGTTTCCAGATGATGTTCTGCTGGTGTTCGAGAGAAGACTTGGTCTGTAAGCCTGTATCACGCGACGTTTCGACAGCTTTTCGTGTCTTCTTCAGGCGAGGCTTGATTTTTAGAATTATTAAAGAGGACTCAACACCGTTCTTCTTGTGGAGACTGACTCAAATTGGGCCCAACACTATTCCAAAATTTTCAGAAGGACATTCAACATCGTCCAATGACAGAGACTAATACCAGAACGGTTTTCTACACTGTGTTCCTGACATAAGACCATACACACCGTCCCAAAGTGTGCCTCCATCTTATTTTAGACGTGAGATCTCCCTTAAAAATCCATCCTATACTTACTTTCCCTATTTTGGGCCGATAGGAGATTTTTAGGTGGGTCTTTAATGTCTCTTTTTCAGTGGAAACCAGTTCTAAAACGAGTGCTCCATGTCATTCTTCGTGTTGAGCAACGTTCTTACTAATTTTGATCCCAGTGGAGACTGCTCTGAATGAGTTCTCAACACTTCTTATATGGTGGAGTTTAAATAACACACATAAATATTTTTTTATTGTGTGTCTGAAATTTTAATTTTGAATGTAAAACCTCTTTAATAATTTTACACGCTCTACACACTGTGTTTGGTGGAGCTAATAATTTTCCTCTGTCTCAGTGTCCATCTGTGTGGGTCTTTATATATCTGAGAAGGGCGTGGCTTCTCTCTTTCTATTTTCCAACGTCAAATAAAATTTTAAGAAGCATATTTTTGCATTTTACTTGTAATACTATAATGAAACTATTAGCACAATAATGCAAACCACACTTTTCAAGGTCCAGAGAGCGAGGCACTCGCTAGGTTAGGTTAGAGTTAGGCCAAAGCCAGACCCAAGGTCCAACTTGGAAAGCACTGGCCATCGTTCAACTGGCCGCCTCAGGTAAGTTCCCATTATCACACCAAAAGCCCAAAATAGTATGCACAAGCACTCACACTAATTCCTTTTTTGGCAAATAAATCCACATTTGTGGTTAGTGAGCTTAGGGCTGCTTTTTGCAGGTTTTGTGACGTTGGGGTTAGGGTTTGTGTTCAGGTGAGAGGATCTAAATGGATCTACTTCAATCACCATCCACAATAAAGGTTTCCAGATGATGTTCTGCTGGTGTTCGAGAGAAGACTTGGTCTGTAAGCCTGTATCACGCGACGTTTCGACAGCTTTTCGTGTCTTCTTCAGGCGAGGCTTGATTTTTAGAATTATTAAAGAGGACTCAACACCGTTCTTCTTGTGGAGACTGACTCAAATTGGGCCCAACACTATTCCAAAATTTTCAGAAGGACATTCAACATCGTCCAATGACAGAGACTAATACCAGAACGGTTTTCTACACTGTGTTCCTGACATAAGACCATACACACACCGTCCCAAAGTGTGCCTCCATCTTATTTTAGACGTGAGATCTCCCTTAAAAATCCATCCTATACTTACTTTCCCTATTTTGGGCCGATAGGAGATTTTTAGGTGGGTCTTTAATGTCTCTTTTTCAGTGGAAACCAGTTCTAAAACGAGTGCTCCATGTCATTCTTCGTGTTGAGCAACGTTCTTACTAATTTTGATCCCAGTGGAGACTGCTCTGAATGAGTTCTCAACACTTCTTATATGGTGGAGTTTAAATAACACACATAAATATTTTTTTATTGTGTGTCTGAAATTTTAATTTTGAATGTAAAACCTCTTTAATAATTTTACACGCTCTACACACTGTGTTTGGTGGAGCTAATAATTTTCCTCTGTCTCAGTGTCCATCTGTGTGGGTCTTTATATATCTGAGAAGGGCGTGGCTTCTCTCTTTCTATTTTCCAACGTCAAATAAAATTTTAAGAAGCATATTTTTGCATTTTACTTGTAATACTATAATGAAACTATTAGCACAATAATGCAAACCACACTTTTCAAGGTCC